>NC_046661.1:96383215-96404721 GCF_010883055.1 Belonocnema kinseyi
GAGCACTTTGGCCCGGTGGAACCCACTGTTTTGCCTGTTGCGTTGACTCAGGAGTGTAGTAGTGGATCCAGGTTTCATCCATGGTTATGAATCGGCGCAAACACTCGGTCGGCAAACGCGAAAATAATGCCAAATTCTGCTTCTTCATGCCCAAAACTGAATGCACGATATTGCCTACACATTTCAATGATATGCCTACAGCATTAGCTACCTCTCTCAATTTCACTTTGGGATCATTCAACATCATATCATGGATTTGTTCGACATTTTCTGGTGTAGTGACCTCTTTTGGACGCCCAGATCGTTCAGCATCAACTGTGCTCGTACGACCACAACAAAACTCGGTAAACCACTTATGAATCGTTCCAATCGATGGTGCAAAGTCCGGGTAATACTTATCCAGCTTGGCCTTGGTCTCGGATATCGTTTTCTTGCGAAGATAGTAGTGTTTGATCAAAACTCGAAACTCAGATTTTTCCATATTAAAAAAAACTCGAAGGTTAGTCGCTTCTCAGTGCTGTAACTTGTAAATGTGTAAACATAAATGGCTGAGGTTTTGACAGGAGTCATTTGAAGGATCAAGCTCGACGAAAATGGTATACACTAGTGAATACTAATGCCATCTCTTAGAATTTTCAGGTACTTATCAGACTGCCTAGTATTAGCAGACACAAAAACTTCACTCAATCCATTTATGCAATTCATTTATAGATTGCAATTCAAACTCTAATAGAGCTGAGGAAATACGCAAGTTCGGTAGAAGCGAAGTCAAGGTCCTAACAAAAATGTTTATAGGACATGGAAACCTTGGCTGTCAGAGACATAAGATAGGGCTGACACTCACAAGCAGAGACTACATCAGTGAGTTAAACATATCCACCAATAGCATGTCTACAGTCTTCGTCGCACGGAGAAACTAAGAAAACTTGAAGAAAATTATAATTCGTATGGAAAAATAATTTTTAGATAATACAAAAAAATATATAATAAATATTTATGTTTTAAGTTTCGTTGTTCATTTTCTTCAAAGTTATAAAAATATAATTTTCCTAGGTTTCTATAAACAGTTTAAAAAGATTTGATAGATATTTCGCACTGTTTGTATCGTGGAAAAATGTAAGAATAGTTCATACATCTTTTTATGTTTTCAAATATTGATATTCTCTTTAAAACTTCTAAGTTTTGAGAGCACCCTACCGGCAATCTAAAAACTTGCGATCGTTAATTTTCAAATTCTAGAAGAACAAAAAATGAAATTTCGCTTAAAATTTAAAAATTTTCAAGGAAACTTTTCAAAATATTTTCAGATTTTTAAATTAAAATAGTACATAAAAATAGTTGTTTTTCAGACACCTGTCTATTTATTATGACTAAAAAGAATATCTGGCCCCTGAAAAATGTTATCAAAAATTTTTGAGCTGAAACTTTCTAATTTTTGAAAATATATAAAAATTGAGAATTTTTAAATAAGACCTTTAATTACACTTATGAGCAACACATTTAATTTAAAAAAATCTAATGTGAGATAGCGACTGCATTTTTTTAATTAAAAAAAAAGAAAACTGATAAAGTAAATTATTATTTGTCTACACAAAAAAAATGGATGTTTGAACATCACCTACGTGTTCAGGCTTAACACGTTTTATTTTTAACTACTAGACAGCAATCTAGATGTTCCAAATTTATATCTGCGGTTATTAAAAAGTGAGATATTACTCTGTAATATCCGAAATATTTAACCGAAATATCCGAAATATCACATACATAGTTCTATCCATTGACGGCTGTTAATATTCGAGAAATTTACGTATTTCTAAACATTTAAGAAATTAATTGATTAATTAATTGTTGAGGTTATGTTTAATGTTTTTAATTCAAAATAGAAATCAAAAACGTGGTGAGTAAGCTGAGAACAAATCATCTATAATCAGTATTAAAAATCCTATCTATTTTAGATAAAGTAAACTCCAATTTTATTTTGAATTCATAAAAATGTTCTGAAATGTCTTCGAGTCAATATAACCTTAAATATAGTCGTGAAATTCCAATTGGGGATGCGCTCTAACGTTTTTTACAACTGAATGCTTTTCAGCTTAACCTTAATGTTCCTTTACGCTTGACATCTCGAAAAGACAGTGGATGTTTTGCATGAAATCATTCTGAAATCTAACTTTAGAATTAAAAATATATCTAAATATGATTTCCAAAAAATACTGACCAGTTGAAGGACCAGCTCCATCATGTGGATAAGAGAAACCAAGTGACTGATCAGTTTTATAAAGTGGAGTACGTGTAGTATGTGGAATATGTCCATTCTTTGGAGTATGGGCACCAACTGAATTATCATTTACATTGTTTGGATTACGTGACACAGTCGAAAAATCAGATGAACTAAGTCTGCTACGTGCACTAGCTGAATGAGCAAGTACAGGACCAGTTGGAGTTGAAGCATCAAATGATCTAAATGCACTACGTGTACTAGCTGAACGACCAACTACAGTACCACTTGGAGTAGGGCTGTTTGAAGAATCGTGGGTTCTTATTCTAGGTAAAGGAGAAACTGGTACAGGGTTTGTCCGGAAAGTAATAGGACTGAAATAGGCTGAAATAGGCTCCTTTTGCGTCGATGCAGAGCTGCCAGCGCGATTTCATAGCATTGAAGGCGTCACAGAAGCCATTCTCCGGAATAGCTTCGAGAACCGCAGTGCATGCTGCTTGGATCCCCTCTGTCGTCTCAAAATGCTTGCCTTTAATCGGCCTTTTCAGGCGAGGAAGCAAAAAAAAAAGTCTGGGGGGTGGGGGCACATCTGGGCTATACGGCGGCTGCGGAAGCGTTGGGATGCCGGCCTTGCTCAAGTAGCTGTTCACAAGAAAGGTGGTGTGAAACGGGACGTTGTCGTGGTGCAACTTCCAGTCGGCTGCGATGTCTTGTCGGACCCGACAATTAAACGAATGGGCTGGGCAATTAAACGAACATCTGGGCAATTAAACGAATACTCAGTCGACGGTCTGAGTTCAAAACTTTGCGCACACGAATCACATTGTCGGTGTTTGTCGAAGTCGAAGGTCTTCCAGCACGGTCTTCATCGGCGACCTCTTCCCGGCCCTCCAAAAAGGCCTGGTGCCACGGAAACACACCACTTCTTGCTAAAGCAACACCTGGGTAAGCCTGCTTGATTATATCAAATGTCTCTGTCGCAGATTTACCGAGTTTCACACATAATTTAATCGCGCACCTCTGCTCTAACGAACGCTGCATTTTCGGCTTGCACCACTCACAGAAACACGTCGCATGAAAATGACTGTCCTGACTCTCCAAGTACTCGGAAACAACTGACCAGCCGCTCGATCGTTAGCTAGGAACGCCCTCTACCAAATCCAGTCGGTGCGCGCACGCTCCGAAGTACAGTCGCGGGGGAAGAAAATCAGTCCTATTACTTTCCGGACAAACCCTATATATCTAGTATACTACCAGCGTGGATCGGTGGCGGTGAGCTTGATTCTGTAAAAGGACAAGAGAAATGTATTTAGTTTCCCTGGCGGACCAAAGGAACCGAATGGAGCCTCTACAAAGTACCTGTAAAGACCCCATTGTGTCCCTATTCGGTTCCTTTTTTAAAAAACTCGAAAAAACAGAAAAATCAACTTTTAAAGAGTTATACCCTTAAAGTGACTTAATTATTAATTCAGTTTAGCAAAAATGATTTTCTTGACATATAATTTATCATAACTATCTTTATCAATATTAATGCCCGAAAGGTGTGCTTCTTTCGGAAATTTTTAACTTTTTGTTAACTTTTCACTGAGTCCGCCAGGGTTAATGAATCACAAATTTTTCGTATTGACTTGCAAAGCAAAGGCGAAGAGCAAGCTTTACGCTGGTTTCAGAGTTATCTTTACCCGCAACACAAATTATCTTCACGTAGTAAAATCTTCTGTGACCTTCTATAGGGAATTTTAATTTAGAATCCGAATTTCAACAATTTAAAAGTTGATTTTGCTTGTTTTTGGAGTATTTTAAAAAGGAATTGAATGGGGACCCAATGGGGTCTTTATGGGTACTTTGCAGAGGCTCCATTCGGTTCCTTCGGTCCGCTAGGAGGATGTTCGACTCGAACGTCATAAAGAGTCTAACTGATCACCAAAGAGGATGCAATTTATCGTTTTAAAGGATCAAATCGCTAATCATAGATATTCGATTTGAATATCTCAGATAGACTACTAGATCTCCCCGGAAAGTATACCTGGCCATCTTAGGGGGTCGATTTGATTATCCTACATTTTCTATTTTAGTATTATTCTCCTACTGATTCTATTTTCTCTTAGAAGACTGGAAATTCTCAAATGAAGTGGAACCTATAAAATCTAAAAATTCGTTTGAAAAACATGAATTTTGAAAGCATTTCTTTGTGTATAGCGAAGTATATGAGAGATAATTTGATATATAGAAACAGGGCACATTGACAATACATTGTTTAGAGCATGAAAGGCTGAGGACACGACGTGGTATCACTGCACTATACTGAATTGTAAGATTTCAAACATTGGAGTAAATTCAGAAACTAATATTCCACACCTCTTTACTTTATGCATTATCAATGCATGCTGAAATTCCTAGCATCGAAAAACAGTTAAAAATTATTTAAAATATGTTTATATAATAAACATAAATGTTTTTATAATAAACAACAAATGTGATGCCGGACGGCTCAATGACATTCATTCACTCCGAAAACGCTCTGGATCACGGTGGTCCACAGTGTGCCCACTCTAATGTATGGGGGGGGGGGTACTTACAGATTGTGGCAAAATGTGAGATCCGCGCCACCTAGGGGACGTAGCAAGAACTATTGTCTACAGCAACGACCCCCCTCCTTCCCTTCTCACCTTAATTTTTAGGTTATGTTGACTTCTCTTTCTCAAATAAATGCATGAATAGTAACAACCAATAAAACAAACCAAAAATTGAACAAAATAAAATCTATCATCGATCAAATGCAACCAAATGTTTAAGTCTGTTGCGACCGATCTATCATAGAAAGATTCCAACAGACTTTAACATTTGATTGTTCGTTCGATAAGAACGATTCCAACATAACACTTTATTACATTTGATCGATGTTCGATTTTATTTGGTTCCATTTGTAGTTTGGGTTGTCGGTGAAAATCCATTGTGAATCCAAGTTCATCACGCAAAAAAAATATAATTCTTGCAGCTACAGTGAATTAGAGCAGACGTGAGCAGACGATAGAACTTCTATCGTCTTGTCAAGTTCATTTCGAATTCGGAAGTCACACGAGCGCCACCTAGAGGACGTAGCAATTACTATAATCCGTTCACCACATTTCTATGGAAGTGGGCACACCGTGCGGTGGTCCCAACAGTGATGACCATCATCTAAGATTACATGGTCTACCCATACGCAACTAAAAAAAAGTTTACCAATAGAAATCAACTCCACCACAGCCAGTCATATTGGAGAAGTGAGCGCGCGAGAATGAAGTATATTTGAAATGTAGTAAATTCCATGAGCGAAGATATCACGAAAGACATAAAGGAATTGGACAATTTGTAAATCAATGAAATTAGTTTTAAAATAATGCAATTTCTCCTGTAAATAATATAAAATTGTAAAAAATATATAACTTCTAATCATTACAGTGTAGAAGAAATACTAAGAAATATGGTTAACATAACCTTTCAATGCACCAGAGTAATTTTTTTCACACACATAAGATGAAGTATCATCAACTGAAGAGAAAAAGAATATTGTTTCGTGTGTCAAAGCAGAAATAGGTAAATATAAAATATCTAAATCATAGCCTGTATTCTGATAACATTAGTTTATATAATTCACATATACACACACACATAAATGAGCATAAAAAACTCACTTGTATTCATATTATATATTGAATGTATAATATATTACAATTAAATCTTACCCATATCCATTCAATACAATGTTATACATGTGTTTATATATTAAGGAAAACAATCCTCGTTTAAAAGAATCTGAATAACATGCCGCTGATAATCAAGATGGCTGAGTGTGGTGGACTGTGGTTAGGGACGAAATTGGGTGAGCTGATAGTTAGACCAGTGAGAGGTTTTACACACATTAAAGAGGTGGAACAATGTTCAGATCACCACCTATATTAATACCCAGTGACTAATGTTAAATATGGCGGCTGTAGCGAGAAAATGAAAATCTATTTAATTATATAATAATGCAAATAATATAAGCCTTCACTTAAATACTATAAAATTAAGAATAAACAAGAATTCAAAAGTAATTTTTATTAATTTTTAAATTTCTGCTATTTCGCCATGCGTAGTCGAGAAGCAGGCCAAAGTGCCATCTAGATTAATGTAATTGCGATTTTCCGGCATAAACGCTTTACCGGTAATTCATGCCAGAGAAACAGTGCTAGACCGTGTATTCTTAGATCATGGTGAAGCCATTGTGAGCACCTTTTGCTACTGGCGCTTGCATTAGGGCCCCGCTCTGGTTGGCCGTAGCTAACGCGCAATTAAATATTAAAATTCAAAGCAATTCTTGTAATTTCAATAAATAATCAATGAAAAATACACAAGAATGTATATAAATTGTGCAATTTTTTATTTCAGGCAAGAAAAAATTTACAACGCATATACTTTTTTAATAACAGTTTATTTTCGTTCAATTCCAAATAATAATTTATATTTTACAAACATTTAATTTCAAAAGAAATTTATTGAAAAAGTAATTCAACATAATTGTTTACATAGATTTTGGTGCATTTTCAATAATTATTTATTTAAGTAACATGAATTGTTTTTAATTGCAATTTTGAATTGCGCGCCAACTGCGGCCAACCAGTGCGCGACTTCAACGCAAGCACAGTAGCAAACGGCGACTTCATTCGCATCACCCCTACCAAAGATTTCTTTGTCCTTCTGGTTCACACTGCATGCATCTCGTCGACAACCGGATTAGTTAAGGTTGGCGTGCTTATTTGAAATGCATAAATGTGAAAAGCAGTTGTGTACAACAAATAATAAGAGTAAAGTTATTAAAAATAATTCTTTGCTATATGGACGGCAATTTAAAAATATGAATATTATGATAATGAAAATTTAAAAATAATATTTTATTTGATATCATTTTGATCGTTTTTTATCTCATATACAAATGATAATAAGCAGAATTTCGATTTTCAGTTAAATGAAGATAATTAAAAATCAGATAAATTTCGTATTTTACTGCAATAAAAAAATTGTAATAAAAAAATGCTTACACAATAAAAACACTACAACCAGATCTAGCAGGGAGTTGAAAAACTCTCACATCGCGGTTCATGTAACACCCATGAGGTGGCATAGTGGCGCTGAGAAGTAATAGAAGAAGGTAGTGAGGGGTATAGTGGTAAGGAGAAATATAAAGAGGAGTGGAAGGGGAAGTCATGAAAAATGAGGAAAGAGGTAGTAGTAGAAGTGTGAGGAAACGAGCAAAGGTAAAGTGAAGGGAAAAGGGAGGTGAAATATGATGAGAGAGGGAGGAAATGAGGGAGGGGAAAGTAGGGGAATTGCAAGGAAATGAAGAGAGGGGTTGTAAGGAAAAATTAGGAATGGGGAAGTATTTTAAAAGATTTAAAAGGCTTCTAGTGATTTTAACATATTATGTATTTAGGATTAAAATAAATTTTCAACCAAAAATAAAACAGTTAAATTTTCAGTTCAGAATATTAATTTTAAATTTAAAAAGACTTTTTTTCTACCAATGTTTCTACCATTTTCTACCCAATATAAACAAATTTTCAACAAAATTGATAAATTAAAAAAAAAAGTGAAATTTTCTCGAAAGCATCATTGGCGCTTTTCTGCAATGCCAATCGGGTAACTTGGAAACCGAGTGGTTAAAATGTTTGATTAAGGAATAATGAATTAATATAAAACTAATTTATTTACATTTTAATCAGTTAGTTTTGGATTAATGTGATTTTTTGGTAAGAAAACAAAATTTATCAAATATTTTAAAACCCAAATTTAGCGATATCGAGTTATCAAATTTGTATTCCCAGTAGGCACAAAATTTGGCGACGTCTTTACGACATCGTTACAACATCCTGACGACAACTTTACGACATACTATGTTCATGTCGTTCCGGTGTCTTTGCGATATAACAAAGACATCGTCAGATCATACGACTTATTTACGATATCGTGAAGACAGCTTAACGACATCGACATAGGATGTCGTAAAGTTGTCGTAACGATGTCGTAACGATGTCTTAACGATGTCGTTAAGACGTCGCCAAACTTTGTGCCCACTGGGTTATCATGGATGCTACAAAATAGTCATGTTATCAACTAATAAATTTAAGTTTTGAATTACAAAGGATACTATTACATTATCAGCTAAAATAATTCATTTAAATCCAAGAAAATGACAATTATCTGCAAAATAGTTAAATTTTCAACAAAAAGTATAATAATTGATCATTCTTCCGAAAAATATTTTAATTTTCAATCAAAAACAGTTAAATTGCACATAAAATACGAATTTTGAACACATTATTAATTGAACCTATAGCCAACACAAATTAATTTTAAAACCAAAAAGAATTGTCAGGAAAAAAGTTTAGCCTTGAACCAAGAAAAAAGCAGTGGAAGATTAAATAAGGAAATAAGGCGGAAATTATTGAGGGTAAGAGAAAATCATGAGTGGCATAGTAGGGGATGTGAGGAGAAATTAAGGAAGAGAAATGTGACGATTGTAAACAGTGCGTAAATACGGAAAATGTGGGGTAGTGTAGGAGGGAAAGTTAAAGAAAATTAGGGTTCGGGTAGAATGGTGAGTAACGTAAATTAAAAGAAATAATACGAGGGGGAGTAAGAAAAGTAAAAATAGTGAGGGGAGATGAAAGAATGGGTAATACAGAGAGTAGAGGGAAATGATGGCAGGTGAAAAAGGGAGTGTGAGGGTAAAGTAGGAAATAGAAAGTAGGTGAAGTGAAGGAAATGGTGGGGATGGGGGAAATATCAAATGAGGTTAGAAAAAGGGGAGTGCAGAAAGGGAAGTGCTTGGGAAGTATTGGGGAATGTTAACTGCGGAAGAAACGAAAGCAGGGAATAGAGGAGGAGGAAGTTTCAAAAGCTGTGTGTAGTAAGGGAAAAGAGGGGAATGAAATAATAGCAATTAAGATGAGGATATGAATTAAGGAAAAATGGGGCGAAATAATGTAGGGAAAGTCTTGAAAGTGATATAAAAAGTAGGGGAAGCGAAAAAAAATGAAAATGAGAGCCAATTAGGGAAATTAAGGTGAAATTAAAAATAGGGGAGATTTCCTAAAAGAAGGAGGAAAGAAAAAATTCTTCAAGAAAGGGGAATATGAAAATTTTCTCTTTAAAGACAGAATTATCATTCTTTTGTAACATTCTCTGAACCAATGAACAGACAATTTTATAAAAAATCAAAAGTCAAGGCTTAACCAGTAAGCAATTTTCGTATGCTCATTTTTATTTTGCTTTGTGTATTATAAGTTTTTAATGTTTAAACACTGAAAATACTATAAAATTAATTAAGCATGAAATCACAAGGAATTTCTTATTCGTCCTTTTCCCGGGGATTGGGAAAAAATTAGGGGAGGGGAAATAGGGAAAATAAAAGAAAATAAGGAGAGGGGTATTAGGGCTTGTAATGGCAGGCAAAAGGAGGGGGTATAAGGAGGAGTGAGGGGAAATGAAGCGAAGGATTAGAAAAAATGATGGTATTTGAGGAAAGAGAAAATAGAGAAAGTGTCGGGAGATAAAATAAGGAGGATTAAGGGAAGTGAGGGGAAATGAAAGGAGGGGTATCCGGAGAGTTTAAGGGAAATAAGCTTAGGCAAAGCCGAAAAAACACTAATTTTTATTGTTCAAAAAGGAAAAAGGTATGAAAATCAAAAAATTTAATATATCGAAGTATATTCACCGACAGTGAGTGTCTCTAAAGCAAGGAGCAAGAGCTTCATCATTGTTGTATATACAAATTCACCAGAAAAGTCAGAAATTTAGACTTTTAGCACAAAAAAATAATTTTACTACTTTCTTGTACTGAGGACGGGATGTTCTCATCGGGTTATTTATATACTGATATTTGATAGACATTAGCCTTCAAAATACGGAAAACGAAAGAACCTTGTTTTTACTTGCTGTTCATGAATCTTCAATCAAAGCACGAGCGAGGAACTTCAAATAATCCTACAGCAAAAAGTGAAGTCATTCTTTGTTTAAATTTATGTGTCTGATTCAAAGGGAAAGTACTTTTAAAGTAAGTGCAAGTTTATTTAATTTTTAATGATGTTTTTTCCTTCATTGAAATTGAAAAAAGAAGACAAAAGCGAAAAATTTAAGAAAAAACTGCAACTTTCCAGAATTTGTCTAAGAGAATATTTTCATAAATAAAAATAATATAAAGTTCATAGTAGTAAATTGTTTAAGCAAATTATTTACACATCTAATGATCTATAGAAAGTAATAGCTTATGTATTAGTAACAATTTTTATTTTAAACCCTTGAAAAAATTATAATTAGTCCAAAACCTAATTTTTAACTTTTTTTCGGTGATCAGTTGGTGCTCATTTGCTGAGCTGTATGACTAATTAGCAAATATGTTTTCTTATTCATAGAGGAAGTCAAACTCAAAAAATTAGGTCAGTATGAATAACTCCTATCAAGGCATCTTGTGCTCTCTTGCATGAACTATTAGTTATGATAATTTTTTTCATACAGTAATGCTAGATAATTCTGGTACTTTCTCAAATTTTTAACTTTTGATCCATTTACTACTTAATGAAATGAAAATTAATGCAGATTACTATATTGAATTATTTAAACAATTTACTACAGTTTATAAAATATCTTTTTGAGTAATAACAGAAAATGGCGGGTTTCTCTGTAATATTCAGCTTTTCTTTGAATTTTTATTTTAGAATAAATAAACAATATTAACTTATTTAATAATAGATGAATAATATATTCACAACAAAGAAATGGATTATTTAGAAAATGTTTTTCTCTAATGTTATTGCCTCAATAAGTAAAAAGTGAAAAGTTCAAGTTTTAAAAAAACGGATTTTTCTAAGATTATACAAAGAGATTATTGAAAATAATAATAAATTTAATATTATTATGAAAAATATTATTACAAATATTTATGAATAGTTCAAAGAAGTATGACTGTTAAATTTAGTTTTAAATTTAGCATTAATTGCAATCTTCGTAAATAAAATTGGAGAAAAAGTTATCATTTTCAGAAGAAATCGCAACTACCTAGCACTATTCAAATAGAGTATTATTAAAAATAATAATTAATTGTTGCAACCATTTTTTTATTATTTTGAATTATTATTTATCTTGCTCCAAGTGAAATCTAAAAAGAATTGAATATTTTAGACAAAACTGCATCTATCTAGAGTTTTTAAAACATTATATTGCTAAAAACAAGAATAAATTGTTTATATAATATGTTTTTCTACCTGAAATAATAACTTCCTTAGTCTAATCAAAAATGGTTCTAAGTGAAACATGTATAAAAATTAAATATTTAAGAAAAAATTGTAACTTTCTGGCATCATTGAAGAAGAATATTGTTAAAACTAATAATGAATTATTTTAACAATTATGTTTGTTAAATTGAAATAATTAATACCTTAGTAGATAAGAAATGGACAAGAATTTTTAAAAAAGCAGAAAAACCGCAACCCTCCAGCATTAATATAGAAGCATTTAGTTATAAAAAACAATAATTTGCTTAAAAAATTATATTCAATAAATTTTATCTCTTATTACCTCCCACTAAGTGAAAAGTGGACAAAAAAGTGAAAATTTCAGAAAACCCCGTAACTACCTAGCATTAATGTTCCAACAAAGATCTAAGAGCAGATAGTTATAAACAATAATGATATTTTTAAACAATTTTTTTTTAACTTGCACTAATAATTATCTCACTTTAGGTGAAAAGTGGACAAAAAATTGCAAATTTAAAAAAAAACCGCAACTTTCTAATATTTTTCAAAACGAATATTTTTTTAAAAATAATAGATAGTTAAAACAACTATTTTTGTTAACTTAAATAAATTATTGCTCCCCCCTAATTACAATGTAGACGTGAATTTTGAAATTTAAAAAAAAAACTGCAACTATGCATTAATATAGGAGTCATAGTTAGAAACTCTCTCCCCTTATCAACAACTCTAATCTTTAATGATCTGATTCTATCCCTCTCCTTCCAACTTTTGCATATTTATGACTACATTGTCTATCACCAATACCCCTATCTTGCTTTTACACATGTGTATTCTCCCTCATCGTCTTCTCTTACAATACGATTCGCCACATCCCAGCATCTGTTATTCACCCAGTCCCTTAGAATCTCCCTATTCTTATTTATTATCTTATCTTTCGTTTTTTCCTTTCGAAGCTCTACCCTTCCCAGCGAATGTCTCCTTCACGTTCCATTCTCGCATTACTCTCTCCCCCCAGTACCACCACACTCTCCTTTTTTCGTCTAGCAAGTTTCTACATTTTCTTTAAACCTTTCCATATCGTCCTTATTGTAAACTGTCACAAACTTACACTTTATTTCTCCTATCTTTACTACCCTCATTTTCGAGCACTCTTCCTTTCTCTCACCGTCAACTTCTTTTTATCCATCCCTAACCCCCTTTATGATTCGCCCACTAGGTTTTCCTTTGTTCTTCACTCTGACCCCCGCTTGGAGCCTCCACCTATACTCACATGGTAGCTTTGGCTCTATTCTATCCCATTTCTTTCTCTCTACCCACGTCTCTACCAGCATAGCAATTCCAATACTCCTCCAACCTACTTTATTTTCTTTTTCCTACTTCCTACGAAACAAATTCCCCTGCACTTCCATCAACATATCTTTCTTCTCATCTCACAACCACATATTCTTATCTACTTTTATTGTTTGATACCCATCCTTCGCCGCTCTCCTTCCACTTTTATCCTCCTAGCCCTGTCGTTCAGAAATTTCTGCAGTTCCCTTTCATTCCTCGTCAAATCGTTATCGATGAAACCCTCTTATTCTTTATCCTATTTTTATTTTACATTAACCCCAACTTCTATTCTCCGCATCTCTAATTCCACGAGCACTACTTTCTTCTCCTGTATACCCTTCAGCCGTACTTACCCTATCTTGCCTTTAATCCACCCTGTGCTCTGTAGCAGCGCTTCCAAGTTCTTCATCTTTCTCTGCTCTTTTTCTTCAACCCTCTTACCACAATATTATTTCTCCTGCCTGCCTTCTCTTTTCTCTCTATTCTCAATTGCAATGCCCTTACCTTTTCTCTAACCGCCCTCTCTTCCCTTTTATTCTTATACTCTCTCACTTTCTCTTCGCTCTAACTTTCTTCTTGCCCTTACTCCTGTTACCTCCTTCCATTTCCTATCTTACATTCATCTTCTCATGCCTTTTTTCTCTCATTTTCTTCCACACTAATCTCCTTTTTCATCTGCTTCATTTTAATATTCTGTTTTTTCCTTGCCGACACCCTCTCTAATCCTTCTACTTTCCCCTTAACTCTTTTACCTTATTTTTGAATTTATCATCTCTGATCCTCAAGTCCTCTCTCATACCTTCCAGCTGCTCGTTAGATCTTCTTACATCTTCCCTGAGACCCCTGATCTCGCCTATCAGCTACATGAGATCCTCCTTTTTCGATTGCTCCTCTATTCAGAGGCAAGGGTCACCTACGTGTTCTTTAGCTTTTCCTAAACGGACTCTCTACTGCGCTGTTCTTTCATCTCTCTTACTTGTCTTTCTTCCTCTTCAAGAAACCCCGCCCCTCACTTTAGACGATTTTTCTCTCGACTTTTCGCTGCCTTCAGTCCCGCCGTTCCTCTGTTATCCTTTTCCCGGCGCACCGGTCGACACCAGGCCACGCACTGTTGACAGTAGTTTCATGCAGAAAGTTTCCTCCCCTTTAACTTTACTATCAGTACTGTCGCCGACCACCTCCCAGTCTTTCGTCCGTGACTTGGTGCTCACGAGTGAGTTTCACTCTCGTATCTGTTACTCTCATTTCCCGCTCCTTCCAGCGTCTCCCCACTCCTGAATCCCGCGTCGACCACCTTTGACTATTCGATCTTGAGCCTTCGATCAATACACACTTGTCTGTTCGACCAAACAATCGATCGCATGTCGACGCGACGACGCGCAAAGTTCTCAATTTGAATAAAAAAAGTTCTGTTTAACCGTTGTGTCTTTATTCAATCTTTTGTTACTTATGGAGGAACATCTTTTGGAGTCAGATGTTCATACACGAATCAATTCTTATCTGTGAACCCAGTCACTATGGGTAGCTCTCCTATATGCCGCCTAACGCTTCAAATTTTCCTTTCATCCCACTTTATTCCGCCCCTTTTCAGCGCTTGCAGACACCCCTTTCTCTCCCTTAACATTTTCCAACACTACGAGAGCCACTTTGGCCCCCCTCGAAGGCCAAACTCCTGAACACAAACTCCTTCCATTACTTGCAAACCTAATCTCACCTCCTTTATTTTACCTAATCCCATCTTACAGCTACGCTAAAAATTAACCTTTATCTCTCTAATTCATTTCTCCTTACTTTTCTCACCTCCAAGACTTCCACCCTTACACTCCACTTACACCTTCTAGACAATTTCCGTAAAATCCTCTCACCACCTGAAAAGGAATCCATCATCATTACCGTCACCATCATACAAGTCCCTACAACAACATATGGGAGAATGAAGAAAATCAGTAAGGTACACTCCGGGAAGCTGCCCCCTCCATGATACCCTTTAGCTCGCTGAGTAGTGTAACCCGACACTGTATCGTGTTTCATAACTAGTGGGGGGCTACTGGATGGGGTAATTTAATTGGCAAAATTGCTTCCTCCCCAGTTTCTTATTTAGATGCCAACCTGTAATTATTCATTTGTATTCTATATCTAACTGTGAGTTTTTTCATAGATATAGGATGTACCAGGATATCCCATTCGATCCCATTTACGAGTATCTGCCGCTGGATATCCTGCAAGGTAAAAGTTAAGTTATTTCAGGGCCAGATGATCCACCTCTATAAAAAGTGTCAGATATTTATCCAGCAGAATAAATTTATCATACGTATTTCAAAATTGAAGTTTTTTATTTCACTGTAGTGGAATATAAACATAACCTCTCAATCGAGCCTCACAACTTTTTCTCGTGGTCTTATTTTTATTTGATATTTTATTTTTTATTCGGTCACGTCGTAACAAAACATCTGGAATGTGATAACTTTGAAATAAGAGTTATTATATACATTAAATTTTTTTTTAATTTATAGGTTTATGAAAAATTTCCTCCGAAAACAACACGAACGAAATGTTATTTTAGAATTGGAGTTTTTCATCTTATACCTTTTCCTCGCGGTTTTATTTTTATTTGACATTTTATTGTTTATTCAGTAATGTTATCACAAAAAGTCTAAAATTTGCCAACGATGAAGCAAGAGTTATTATTTACAGTTATCATAAATTCATTTTTTTTAATATTTGGGTTTATAAACAATTTCCTCCAGAAACAACACCAACGAAATTTTATGATAAAATTAAACTTTTTTGTATTACCATAGAGGAATATAAACATAACCTGTCAATGGATCCTACCAACTTTTTCTGATGGTTTTATTTTTATTTCATATTTCATTCTTTGTTCTGTAATTTCATAACAAACCGTCTGAAATTTGACAACTATGAAACAAGAGCTTCGCGTGCATAAAACGTAGAGTGTTTTGTATTTATAACGCGATTAGCAATTTCGGCTATTTCTTCAATATCTTCGTCGAAATAATCGCCAAAATCAACATCGTAAACATTTCCGAATGCCATTTTGACAGCATTGTCTAACCTTACTTTTTCTGTATTTCGTGCTTATCTGCTAGATAAATCCGTCATTGGCCACCTTGGCCCGCCGATAGTTGACTGACTGGTAACTCCCGTTTTATCTGTCAGATAGCGCTATCCAACGGTGGATCAACATGAAAGTATCTTATCTATCAGATAAATTTATCTGCAGCTTTTATCCAGAGGTGGATCAACCGGTCCTCAGGAATATTCCCAGTATATCTGGGATATGTATGCGTCGTTTTTTGGATATTAAAAATGTCTTAAATTGGATATATAAATATTTTAATATCCTACTTGGGAAATTTGAATATATCAGAAACGCCCCATGGAGATCCTGGATAACATGGGGGTGCTCTCATTTCCGCCTTGCAGAATATCCGTTGGGTTATCTCTGGGATACCCCTGGGAGAACTTGGGGCAACTTAGTGCTGTAAGAGAATATTGAGTTTTAACTCGATTCACCTAATATTGACGATTCTGTATATCGTCTACAAGACTGTTTTAAAGAAAATCTGTATTATTAGCAGAGTAGTTACTATCGATCAGCATAGATGTCACGCCATAATCTGTGGAAATAAAAATCGAAACTTTCAAACAAGCTTAAATAACAGCCATTAAATAACAGCAAATAATTAACGTCATTTTTGACTAGATGTAAAATATAGTTTAAAAAATCGTTAATTCTATTCCTCTGAAAAATATCTTCTAACAACCGCTTAACTCGGAATCGAACAAAAGATTAATAGCTGATATTTCTACCATAAAATATTTGAACTTTCATAAAAAACAGAAAACAGTTGAATCCTACTAAAAAATACGAATTTTCGACAAATTATTATTTTAATCTCTAGCCGAAACAGACTAATTCTGGAGCCAAACAGAGGTATTTTGAACAAAAAAATTGAGTTTTCGACTAAGAAAAATTTTTCAGTCAATAATGAAAAAAAAAACTTGTCCAAAATGTTTAGTTTTCAAGCCAGAAAGGCGAATTTTCGACAAGAAAATTGAACTAGCAACCCAAAAATATGCAGTTTTATTACAATAATTCAATTATTCATAAAAAAGGCCACTTTTGAACAAAACAGTTACATTTTTAATCAAAGAAATAAATTTTTTATTAAAGTGATTAATCAAACACATATATTTTTAAACAAGAAGAACAAATTTCTATCATAAAAGATAATTGTACAACAAAGAATAAAATAGTTCAATTTTTAGTGAAAAAACAAATTATATTTTAACGAAAAAAATCATTTTCAACCAAAGAATCGAAATTACAATCGAAAAGATGAATTTTTTACTGAAGAAAATTATTATTTGAAACAAAGTGAAAGAATTTTTAACCAAGAAAATAAGTTTCCCACCAAAAAGGTGAATTAGTCACTAAGAAAAGTAACATTCTACAAAAAAGGCAAAATTTCAGCAAATTACAGAAATGTTTAATCAAATAATTGAATTTTCTACTAAAGAAGATACATTTTTTACAAAATTTGAAATATTTAATTTTTTTTATAAAAAAATTATTTGTCAACGATAGAAAATTTTAACAAATAGCGAAATAATTTGATCAAATTTTTATATTTATAGAAATCTAAACTTGACAGGATGGCTTAAACAATAACTGCTTTAAATACCCTGTAAATTCTACATATTTTTTTATTTAAATTAAACTCAAATAATCGAATTTAATTCTTTGAACTATAGTTTATCCGGAAACACATTAAAAATCTATGCTGTTATCTTAAATTTGAAAAAAAACCACGAGTGCAGTATCTCGGATTCCTAAACTAAAATGAAAAATAGTAATTTTTGCAATCGACTTTAGTAGATACTATAGAGGCTATAGTAGATACTACAAAGATTAATTAATCTTTATAAATAATTTATTAAATTATCTGACATATTCTGTTTACCAACAGTTTGGAAGAGAACTACTGACGCCATCAGTAGAGTAGCAATGGGTATCTCCATTGTTCCAAAGTGGAGGAGCCAATTTTTAAAATAATTCCCTAAAGATTGTAACCGATAAGAAAAGAAATAAAACGCGCAAATAAGACATTTGTACTGATTGCGTCAAATTTCAAACATGTACGTGAGCTTGAACGATTAATTATTTTTGTCAATATTGCTCGCGTCAACGTATCTCGATCTCTATTGTCAACTCGTGTAAATATAAAGAATTTAGGAATTTATCATTATGAAAACTTTTACACTTTAGATTTGAACAATGATTCATAACTTCGAATGGAAAGCGCTTGCAATTACAAAAAAAATTATGAAATCGCTTTGAATTGAAGACGTTCCAAATCAAATAGTTTTGGATTAGGTAAAATTCTGACGAAGGGATAATATTTCTGATGAATTGGAAAGAAATGGAACTTGTATCATTTTTAAATGAAAGCTTTTGAAGTTTAAAATTCTTAAATTAAAAAATTGTAGAAGAACTATAAAAATTAAAGGGTTTTATTAAGAAAGTATTCAAAATAGAAACGTGCTTGATAGACGTATTTGCCATCATACGCACGTTATTAAAAACTATCCGAACAGTTTTTCGGTATCGAATTTTTAGTTTTATCGCTGCAATCGTTACTGAGAACGTGCGTATGGCGTCAAATGCGCCTTATCTTCGACCAGTGATCCCCGATCTAAAACCAAATTCACTCCAATACTATGACAGGTCTATCTCCGTGTGAAGAGAGTAGGAGACGATGACACATGACTGGGTTGCGCGCGCAACCGATTTCTCCGTTTCTGAATCTAAAATCTCGCAGGTGCACGATTTCCGATTAGAAAACTTTGGCGGTTATATTGATATCTCAATCCGCTTTGAAATAAAATCAAGAAATTGGGGTTTTAATGCTTCCAGATTTCGATGCTTCGATTTTGAGATTATGTTTCTTCAGGTGTAGAATATTAATATTGTTACTATTATATATATATTATCAATGTTAATATTGTGATTATATTATATTATATCATATTATAAAAGTCTTCTTTTTCTATTTTGTTCTGCATTTCAAAGAAATTAAAAAAATTAGCGATTTTCATGATTTGAATACTTCGCGCGCTTCTTTACATGCGCATATTTTGAGGTTACGTTTTTTCAGGTATAAAATATAAATTATATAAATATTAATACTATTGTGTATATATATATATAGTAGTCTTCTATATATATAGTAGGGTGGCCCAAAAAATCACATTTGAGAAATTTTAACGGGCTTGTTGGCCAAATCGTTCTAGTAGGCAATTTTTGTTTCCAATTTTTATTTCTTCGATTTTGGACAGGAAATTATAAGCCAATTTATTTGAAATTTAATATACTTGTTCACATATCAATGAACATTGCACTTATCGCCATTTTATATCTCAGAAATATTATGCAAAATTTTTAGGCATATCGAAAATGGCATAAAATGGCAATTTTTGGAGGCTCATTGTGACCCTCAAATATATTTGTGTAACTTGACATTTTGAAGAGACATTCTTTAGACTATTGAGAATAGATTTCTAAAAAAAATGATTAAAAGTATAAATTAAATTGAGTCAAGCGTAAGAAAAGCTTATGAAAAATGACGCATTTAAGTTGAACACCGGCTGAAGGGACTTCAGGTGGACGGCTGCAAAAAAAGTTGACCCTCGGTCGTTACGCTCATTGTACACCGTATTTGCTGTCATCCCAAGCTGCGGTGACTGACAATGAGTTGAATGGTCGAGTAATAATAAGTTAATAAATCTATAGCTGCACTCTGGGTTAAACCTGTAGCTGGTGTAAGGATTTCTTTACTTCAAATCAGGAAACTTTGAAGCCTCAGAGCGAGTTCTAAAAATGTTTTGTTTTGAAAATACAAAAATAGGCATACATTTATTAGCCTGCGGGAACGATTTGGCCAACAAGCCCGTTAAAATTTCTCAAATATGATTTTTTGGGCCACCCTAATATATAGCTATATACAGTAAGGACGTTTAATATGTAGTCATAGGGAATATAATTATATAAACTCTAGCATACAATGCAACCCGCTTTCCATTTGTATAATGTAAAAAAGTACTATATAGGTGATTTTAATTCGGTTTCCAAATCTCCCGCGCGCGAGATCTTTGTGCCGATTGGTCAAAGGTTACGAGACTCAGAAGACGTGCACAAAATATGCGTATAACCAAATTCTGAAACAAGGTTAGGTTCCCCATGATTTACCAATGCGAAAAGTGTGGCGAGCAACCCCATTATTTACATTTGTTGACATCTGTCGTCTTCAAAAAAATGTTTAAAAATCCGGAAAAAATCACGGAAGATGATGTTCCAGGAGCAAAATTTGTGCACAAATCGGTGGAAGAGCGCAGTGCTAAACAGCTTAAAAGATGGATAAAATATAGGAAACGATCTTTAAAAGGAAAAAAAAATTATTTAGTAGAAAGGTTAGTTAAGGTTGTATTTGGCAGGTATTAATATTTTCTTTCTTTGCTAACATTTGCTTACATATTAAATGAAGCATTGTTATCGGGGTTTCGAACCTCCTAAATTTTTTGATTAAAATAAAATCTATTCAATACATTCACTTGAGAACGCAAAACTATTATATTTATGTATTCATAACCAGTTTGTATGAAAGAAGGAAAATTCGTTAGTACATTCCTTATACAAGGTAATCACTAACAAATGACTTTATCGTCTAAACTTGAAAAAGAGAAGTAGAAAATATAATATTGTGTTAATTTATATTTGTATGAATATTAAATATTTACTCAAACAAAGTTCTGAACTGCAAATATTGTATAAAAGAAAATATTTATACCTATCATACAAAACCTCAACTAAACTTTCCACTAAATCAAGTTTTTTCCTTTTAGTGATGATTTTCTACATTTATGACATCGTTTCAGCTGCTCAATACTGTGCTCTTCTACTGATTCGTGCACTAATTTTGCACCTGAAACATCATCTTTCGTGAGTTTCGCCGAATTTTTAAGCATTTTTAGATATTTAAAATATTTAAAAGGATTTTGAACATTTTATAAAGGCGTGTTTATCAGATTTTAAATATTTCGTAACAATTCCATAAAGATTTGTAAACTTTTAAAAGATGTAAAGGGTTTCAAAGATTTTGAAAAGGTTACAATTCACCAGATTTCAAAGATTTTAACACATTTGGAAGATTTCGAAAGGTTTCAAAACATTTTAGAAGATATTTTTAAGTAATTATAGATTTCAAACAATTTAATGATTTCAACGAATAAAAAAGATTTCGCAAACAAAGATTTAAGAAAACTTTCCCAAAGAAACCACGTCCCGAGAATTTTTGTGAACACATTCTAATATTGTGTTACATTGTTTTTAATTCGTAACTAATTATTTATTTGAAATGCGCGGTGAATCCTGGGAAAAAACTTTTTTTTAGAATTTGGTTATACGTATATTTTGCGCACGTCTTCTGAGTCTCGAAGCCTTGACCAATCAGCGCAAGATCTTGAGCGCGGGAGATTTGGAAACCGAATTAAAATCGCCTTTATACAGTCTGTCAAGTTAAAGCGTGGGTGGCTTTACTCGCAGTCGGTAAGGTGTATCGACATGATTTTGGTGTCAAAATATTAAGAAGAGCTCCCTC
>NC_046661.1:96404821-96421238 GCF_010883055.1 Belonocnema kinseyi
GAGGGAGCTCTTCTTAATATTTTGACACCAAAATCATGTCGATACACCTTACCGACTGCGAGTAAAGCCACCCACGCTTTAACTTGACAGACTGTAGTATTTTTTTGTATTATACAAATGCAAAACGGGTTGCATTGCATCCCAGAGTTTATATAATTATATTCCCTATGACTACATAGTAAACGTCCTTACTGTATAAATATATTATTAATGATAATATTATAATTATGTTATATTATAATAGTCTTCTTTATATAGTGTTCCACATTTGAAAGAATTTAGGAAATTAATACACCCATAGAAGTTTAGTCACAAAAAACTTTAAGACCGATATTACAGTTTAGTATAATCTTTTACGATTTAGGGTAATCGGGTATGTATATTAAAAAGTAGTATAGTATTTATTAATAATCTATAAAAAAATTTACTTTGGTAAATTAATATAAGTTCTACAAAACTTGTTAAAGAAAATGTGATATTTAAAATTTACTATATTAAATTGAAGCAAGACCATGATATCAATTATTTGAAAGATTGGAATAATTTTTTCACATTTTCAAAGAAGAGGATTCTGAAATTTGCTAAAGGCTATACTAACAATTATGAGTGATTCGAAAAAAATGTGACGGTCGAAAATGCGAACACAAGTTCGTAACCCGTCGTGAAACTCCACCAACTCACACTGCACAATTATAGGAAATAAATACGCACATTATAATTATTAGTATTTGTACACATAACAATGTAGAATAAACATTCGCTGATGCACGCAAACATATACATATAACACACGCATCGCACGCAAATCACGCTATGAGAAGAGGTTTGAAGATTCCTTGTATACTAAATGGCGAGAATTTTTAGAATTGTGAGAAATGGCATGGTGCTTAATAACTCGACTTGGACACATTCAAAATTTAACGTAAAAACATGAAAATATTCTGTTTTAATAAGGTCAAAACTGAGATTAAATGAAATTCAAAAATATCTGTAGGTTTTTCATATTTTTTTTTTTAATCATCTCGTTCCCGCCTCACATTCGGTTTAGTAATGCAAGTAACAGTGCTGGGTCAAAAATTGTAGGTGCCCTAAACTTAATACAAACTTTATATAAATCAAGTATATTATTATACATTTACGATGCCAACCATTTATAAGAAAAAACAGCTATAAATAAAATAATTCCTCGTTTTTTGCGAAAACAAGTCGTCTTTGAAATCCTTGAAATCTTTATGAAATCTTCTAAACCTTTTGAAATCTTTGTGAATTCGTTGAAATCTCTTGAAGTACTTGTAATCTTTGTGAAATCTTGAAATTCTGTGAATTCTTTTGGAGTCATTCTCAATTTTTGTAAAATGTTTGAAATCTCTATAATCTTTAAAATACCTGAAATCTTTTTAAAAATTTTCGTGGAGTATTTGTGAATGCTTAGTTTAAAATTTGTTTGTGAAACCTTTTGTGTTAGTTTGAAATAATTGGAACCTTTAAAATCTTCTCAAATTTGTTAAAACCTGATTTGATAGTTTAACGTCTTTGAAATATTTATGAAATATTTGAAATCTTTTGAAAGCTTTACAATTTTTGGAAATGTTCGAAATCTTTATGAAAATTTTGAAATCTGGTGAAAATGCCATTTTCAAATCTTCGAAATCCTTGCAATTTTTATGAAATGTTCAAAATCATTGGAAAATTTTTGTGAAATATTTTGAAATATTTGTGCATTTTTTTTATTCTTTGGAATCATCGAATTCTTTGAAATCTTAGTGAAATATTTTCATATCTTCCAAATGTTTTACAATCTTTGAAATCTAGTGTTGCCAGAAAAAAAAATTCCCTCCAAGTTTGAGCCAAATCGATTGATATTAGATACTCTTTAACAAATTCCTAATATCTCCCACAAGCTAAGTTTAAATCCAGAAACCTGAATCCCATTTTTCCGAAACCCAAAATTTCCTCATGTTAATCTTATCGGATTTTCAGGGCCTTTGCGGCACGTGTTAATATTGACCGATTTGGCTCAAACTTGGAGGGATTTTTTTCTGGCAATCACACGATAAGGGAGAGGGGGACATGCCCTCTCATCAAAAAAAAAAATGTTCAACAGGTATGATTTTGGATCACCCTAATGTACACGCCTCTTTTCAATCGCTTTAATTTTGAACATTTTGATTTTAATTTAAAAATCAAACATTTATTCATTAATGTAAAATATTAAACTAATAAACCGACTTTTCATATGAGCAGATCAATATAACCAAATTTTTTGCATATTTTCGAAAAGATATGGAAAATAAAACCCTCTACAATACTTATAAATAAGTTCTTTTAATCGCAGAGTGAGTTCTATACTTTTCATATGATAAATCTTCTTCGTTTAAAATTCGGGCATTTTAACTGTTTCGCCAATATTTTATTGAAGATAACGCGGTCTTGTATTTTTCCCTTTTAATTCAAGAATTGTCTAGGAACGTAC
Organism: Belonocnema kinseyi; assembly: GCF_010883055.1. NCBI lineage: Eukaryota > Metazoa > Arthropoda > Insecta > Hymenoptera > Cynipidae > Belonocnema > Belonocnema kinseyi. The sequence continues at coordinate 96,407,295 of NC_046661.1, forward strand.
GCAATATTTACAAACAAACAAATTATATAAGGATAACAAGAATGTCACGAACACTTAAAAAAATTCACGCAATAATGCAAAAGTTATTTTTTGGCTTTTATATTTATACATGCTAATACCTTACTTATGTCTCGTTTTCAGTCACACCCTTCAGGAAATTTCTCAAGTAACTGACTGCTCCAGTTCGGAATAATGAAAAACACTATTGTTACTCTCTGTACAACTTTAGTAATTTTCTTTTAGTGTATTGGTGATTACACTGCATAAAATAATTTTTTAATAATCTATAATAGTGAATTTTTTCGTGTAGTAGGTATTAGAAAAAGAAAGCGCGCTCTATATGATTTTTTGGTACCAGGCTTGGTCAACTCAATGAGGGAAAATGGCAAATTTTAAGAACTTTGGTTCGGGGGTTGAGAGGCAGGGAGGGGAGTCTAATTAGTTCTCCTGTCCAGCACAGATGGCGCCGACGCGAAACTGCGAAGGCCACGCGCATGCGCGCAAAGTAAATTATTTGTTGACAAATTAATGACAAGCAAGTAATAGGTCATAAGTTCCCAACACGACCTTCAATATGTAAACAGTTTTCAAAGTAATATGACAAGAAGAATTTGTAAACTGTAAATCAAAGTTGCTTATTAAAAAATAAAAATTCCAGTGTACTTCTTCAATCGTAATGGAATTATTTCTTTTCATAAAAATAAGGGCAAAATAAAGTTAATAAGAAATATAATTCTGATTATCATGTATTTCTCATTTTGCGTTTCTTATTTGCTTCATTTTGTCTTTATTCTTCGTTTTTGATTAATTTTTTGAGATGCAACACGTATAAGGATGGGCGTATACATATACATGCACTAACACATGGACAGTCGGTGAAGTTTTTCTGCCCATCGCAGAGTGCGCTGAATATCGCCAATTATTTTCCTCAGGGTTGACCGAGCCTGTTTGGTACTGGACGTTTTTGCACGGGGAAACCATGAAGAAATAATAAGGAGATCTAACTCCTTGGCAGCCTTATCCAACCGACTCGAACTTTGCATGAATAAATGAATAAATTCATTTGTAGTACAAGTGAACCCCATTTCGCATCCATACATTTGAAGATCCTTTTTTTAAAGACTATGTGTAGTACACGTAAACCCCATTTCCCATCCATCAACTTGAAGACCTTTTTTTTAGAGCCAACGTGTCCCCATTTTTCGCCCGACCTATCTGGTAACCCTATTCAACGTAGTCTTCAGCGATTTTTCTTTTATCTCCATAGAAGGTAAACATCAACGACTAATAAGCACATATAAATTAAATAATTTATATTTTATTCTTCAACATATCGATGGTCCGTACGAAGACTAGCACCGTTCACTGCTTGAGGAGCACAAACACTGTTCGAAGTTCCTATAGCGAAGTGTAACACGGTTCAAAATTCCTCATTTACCCTATCACTCCTCGAGCACTCGCGAAGCTAAACACTACTCGCGGGTGCTCGCGAAGATTGGCACGACTCTCAAAACTCCAACGAAAAGTAGCACCGTTCGTAGACAGTTTAATCAGTGCTCACGAAGAAAAGCACGCCTCGTAGAGCGCTGGCGAAAACTAACATCACTCGTTGCTTATAAAATTATTTAATTCAAATTCATCTAATAAAGTACTGTCAAACTATTATCAATACCAATACTTTCAAATAACAGTTCATACGTTATTTAAAAACTTTGTCAAATTGACGAATATTTGATTTGAATAACAAAACATTAAAAGCCTTTTATTTAAAAAAAGCAATAGTCTTATTTAAGCTCTTTCTTGAAGCAAAATTAAATTTGATGTTAAATTTAGTCTCTGACAAACATCTTAAAGATATATATTTTTTCCTACAAAATTTAGATTACATTAATTTACAGCTAAAAAACTCGTAAATTAAACACCCAAACACCTGCCCAACCCTTTTACAGCTTTTAAAACCATAAAAAATGTTTTTATACTCATTTTACTCTTTTTAAGTTATGCTAAGTTTCGCCAAAGTTGTTTAAGTAATGCTACTCTTTGTCAGCAATTTATTAGTTGTGCTAAGCTTCGTCATCGCTCGCCCAGTGGTGTTACTTTTCGTACGCGTTAGCGAGTTGTGCTACGCTTCGTTACCACTCGGCGAGTTGTGCTTATTTTCGAAAATCCTGTTTATTTTCAAAGGTATATTTATTGCAGGCAAATAAGTACAACTTGTTGGTCGAAGGGAAATATTTCTTTGAATCAAAGATATATTAATTCAAGACAAAAAATATACATTTTACACCAAATGGATGAGTTATTGTTCAAAATGAATGTGGCATGAATTGGAATGAATATTTCTTTGAGATGGAGAAATATGAATTGAAGGAAAGAAATATATTATGAGGTCAAGCAAATATTTTATAGTCTCAAAAAACTATTTTCCGGCAGCAAATTTCTGAATATTTGAAGCATAAAAATATATCTCTTGATTCAAAAAAATATTTCTAGGCCTAGACCATGCGCGAGTGCAATAAAGTAGTCAGTACTTCAATTGTAGTACATATTTTCCTAAACAAGCAACGGGATTCTTCTAGCCTAAATTATAATTACTATTGTTATTGATATACACATTTAATTTAAACAAATCACATAATTTAAAATCTTGATGTACCTGAAACAGAAAAATTCGATGAAAAATCCACCCCTAGCAGGAATTGAACTTGTCTCCATCGAGTGAAAAGTCCGCAGCGTTGACCACGACGCTAACATAACATGGAAATTTTAAGGGGGAAACCCGTATTAAAACCTCGCTATAAATTCCAAATAAATATTTGTTCAAATCAAAAACATGGATATTTAATTCTTCTTTATTCATAATGTGTCCCCTAAGGGTTTACATGACTTTTATTCTTTACAATATTTCCGCTTATATTTATATTGTTTTTTTCAATCTTATCCTTTCTATATATACAATCATTTACAATTTTTTACATAAGTCTTATATTTAGTTCCTTATCTCTATTTCCTGCGATAGCGCAATTTTGGACTTATTAGAAAACGAGTGAGCGAGCGAACAAAAGCGAGAGTGCAAGCGAGAAAGAGAGAGAGAGAGAGAGAGCATGAGAACGCAAACGCATCTGATTCTACTTAACTTTTACCTTACCACCATTTGCCTTTTTTCGCATGCATTCTTTTATTCTCTCTCATTCGCTCCTCTAGCATTCTACAACTCCTTCATCCATTCTTCTCCTAATCCATCCTCCCCCTAGAATCGTAACCACATTCTCTTGCCAGCTTCCTTTATCCTCCATTCCTCTCTTACATCCTTCCCAAACATGCTCCCATGCTTCCTTCTTCCATTCACATATTCTACACTTTCTGTTCACTTCTTTTTCCCAGTACATCCCTTCCCTTACCTCGTTTCCCAATCTAAATCTTGCTATTCTGGTCCACCTTCTCTCGCCCCATCCATTTTCTAAATACTTTGGCACTCCTTCCTTTTTTACCATCTTATACCATTTATTGTATTTTGATTCCTCAATCATCCCGTATCTTTCTATTAATTGTCTTTCCCTCGTCCTTTTTCCAATTCTTCATAGTTTACTCCAGTCCTGTCTTCTAATTCTCTATCATTAAAGAACTCCCTCCTTTCTTCTTCCTATCTCGTTAATTCGATCCCCCTCCCTCACCTCTCTTCTACCTCAATCACTTTCTCGCCAACTCCCCTCCCTTTCCCTTCCATCAGCTTCGTCTGAAATTTCCATGTCCTCTTTCTCGCTCTAATACTTAACTTATCTCTTTGCGCTTCTCCTCTCACCATATATCCTGGCAATCTCCAGTCTGTCCCTAGTGTCCACCTTATATACCTTTCTTTTGAACTCTCAATATCTTCCCTTTCTTTTCATCTATTTATCTCTGCTCCATAACCTGATACCGGCCACACGATCGTATTAAATAACCACATTCTCTTTCTCCAAATTTTTTAAACCTTCTTTTTCCTATTCCCCATATCTGTTTCATTTCCTTCCCTGTCCTATCTCCACCCAACCTTTTCTCTTCATTTCTTCTTCGAAGTCTGATATTAATAAATTAAATAAATGTGGGCTCAGAAAAAAGCCTTGCCTCACACCTCTCACTAACCAGAAACTATCTCCTACTTGCTCTCCTACCTATACCCTGTTTTTTGTCTTTCTAGAAATTTCTGTTGCTCTCTTTATTAATCCCTCTCTTATCCCCTTTTTACCATAACTTTTTCTATTTCGGCTCGGTCTAATGAGTCAAACGCCGCCTTTAAGTCCACGAAAATTGCTATCATTGCCCATTTTTCCCTTTTTTCTCTTATTTGCTAGATAGTTCAGAACATAGATGTTGTCCATTACCCCCATTCCTTTTCTAAATCCTCTCTGATTCGCTGACTCGATCTTTTTGTCTTCAACTTCTATCTTCAATCTCTCCGACAAAATAATTACATATACTTTTTACAGTATTGGCATGAACTATTTCTTCGCTTGATATGTCCTCTTCCTCGTCTCTGTCTTTACCATATTTTCCTCCCTTTATAACTTTTCTCTCTACTGCTCCTAGCAAATCCAAAAAATATTTCTTCCATTCTATTATTTCAATATCTTGGTTTACTCTTTTTCTTTCTCTATTTACTACATTCTATACCTTTTCTTCCGTCCTAGCCTTCTCCGCCTCTTTCTCAAACCTTTTATTCTCTTCCTTTTTATTTTGATTACACCACTTAGTATACTCTTTCTTTTTTTTCCTATATTCTTCCTCACTACTTTTTTCTTTTCTCTACTTTCTTAATTCCTTTCTGATCTCCTTTTTTTCTCTTTACAGTCCTCATTCCATCCACTTCTATTCCCCTTTTTACTAACTTCATTTTTCTTTGTGCACTCTAATCCTATTTATATTTCTCCTATCATTTTTTCCATCTCCTCGTCTACATTTCCCTCTCCCATTTTGATATTTCTGACGTTCTCTTTGAAATGTTCTTTTCCTTCCCGTGACCAATTCACTTTTTCTACACTTTTTACATTTGCTCTCCTTTTATTCATATTACTATTGCTTTTTTGTCCTCTTTTATACCTTAACTTTTCTCCCCATTTAGTACCTTATCTTCGGATTTTCTTCCTCTCTCTTCTCCCCATTTCCTTCCTCCTATGTCACCTGTTCTCGCAATAAAATCTCACCTATTATCAGCCTACTCTCTTCTTTATTTTCTTCAATCATTTCTTTCATCTCCTCTGCTTTCTCCTGCATATCACCGTTCACATAAGCCTCCAATACCTTCCATTTCTGTCCTCCCATTGCTCTGCCTATTTTATACTTATTCTTTCCCATCCCTTTTCATCTAGCCACGTCTCTATCATTATAACTGCATAATGACTACATAAACGTTTATTTGTTAAGAATATTTTAATTCTAGTAATCAAATAAAATATTTTCTTCCACTTAAGAAATAAGAATTTATATCAATACAATCCCTTTTTCATATAAATAAATGCTCCATTGTTATAAATGCATGAACCCTTTGTGAAAAAAAATATTTACTGTCATTTAATTAATGTTATTTTGAATTACATTATTATTTCTTTGATTTAAATAAACCTGAATTCTTGATTCAAGCATGACAAAATGATTGATTCAAATGTGTCCCGAATCAGTTCAAAGAATCGAACTCTTTGAATGAAATATATATTTCTTTAAACGACAAATCACATTTCAACGAATCTAGACATTTTGAATTGAGGAAATCATTTTCTTGAATATAAGAAATATGTATTTCAATCAAGAAAATACAGTCAAAGAATTCATTTTTTTAGATCAACAAATGATATATGCCTGGTTTAAATAAATATTACTACTGTTAAAGAATATTTTCTTGATACTAAGAAATAGGATTCAAGTAAATAAACATACTTGGTGCTGAGAATGATTTTTTTCAGTGCATGTATTTCCCTTCTAGAATAAGCCTTGAAAAAGACCTGAAAATCAGGTTGAAACATGTCGTCAAATTTTTCAAATAAAAAGTTTTTATAAGACAAAAATGTGTTAACACCAAAGAAAGCGGTATCGGCCTTAACAAACATTGTTTATTAATATTTTAGTTCGTCTAAAAACTTTTTCTTAAGGTGTTTGTAATACCTCTGTTTGCCTCTTTTATCACCAGTTTAAACACAATTCGTGGCACGCAAAGTAATACATGCTCGAATAGACACGAATAATATATGTAATACAGATATTATAGAGGTTGATGCAATTTTCTACTGCAAAAGTATAACTCGCATACTACAACTTGACTCCATGAAGGAATAATAAGGAGACCCAACTGCCAGTGGGAAGCCATCTGAAACTGGCAATAGAAACGTTACCGTAAGTGGTACGCACATTACAGGTGGATCTTTATATTTGAGTGCTCATGTGCGCAGTTGTCCTCTTCCTATACATGGAAAAGTGTGCAAGTGAGAATGTTTGTCAAATTGATGTAAGTTAGAGGTTATGTTCTTTTGTTGATCATCATACGAAAGATACCCAAAATAAATATATAAACAGTATTTTCGGTATTTGTTTGAAAAATGTGTGAACAGATTTTGAGAAGGATACGTATAGGTAAGTACCTTTTAAATTTGTAATATGATAAATAGGCTGAAGATTCTCAAGGCTCAATGACAGGTAAAACAATAAAATATATTAGACGTTTATTGTACGTACAGTGAAGGCTTTAAAAAAACGAAGTATATTTGCCTTCTTCGGCGTGTAACTTCGTCCCCAACCCGGAACTTGACACCTCATGGCTTAGAACACATTTCTGACACTTGCATCAAAACAAACAAACAGAACCTCTCAACTTACGTCAATTTGACAAACTTTCTCACTCGCACACTTTTTCATGTATAGGAAGAGGGCAACTGCGCACCTGTGCTCTCAAATCTAAGATCTTCCTGTAATGTGCGTATCACTTACGGTAGTGTTTCTATTGTCAAGTGGGGGAACGGAGTTAGGTCTCCTTATTATTCCTTCGTGCTTGACTCTCACGTAACCTGCCTAACGGCAAGGTCGGCAACAATATCCGGTGAACTGTAAAGTTTGACATTTGCGCATGTACAATGCGCAGGTACAAATGTCATTTTAAATAAGATAAATACATAATTTATTTTAAATAAAATATTAATTTGATTCAACTGAATCGAATTTGCTTAATACAAAATATTGTTGACGTATTGCTTATCTACGATCAACAAAAAGTATCGGATCCCCACCCCCTACCAGCGAAAATATGCGTTTTCGAGAAAAATGTTTTAGACAAAAGTTTCAGGGTTTTGGACGAGAATCTGAATGGTGACCTTGAGGCTGACCTTGGCGTTGGCCTTCAAGGTCATTTCAAGGTCAATTTTTATTTTTTAAATGGAAGCCCCTATTTTTGACACCGCCAATCGAAAGAACGATAAAATTTACGTTTAGATATCTATCAAGGTTATGTGACTCAAAAGCCTTAAAAAATAGCGGTTTCCATTTGAGCAATAAAAGTTAACCTTACTCGCGGAATGTGCTTACCATTTACGTGCGATTTGGGTCGCATCGTGCGAGTCGTGTGCGTGCTTGAAGCTTGCGTCGCACGATGGTTATCTGAGGTGTCAGATTCCCTCAGCATTTTTTCTACAATAATAAAGATTTTATCTTTAAAATCTGGGGAATGATAGCGAACATGCTAATGGACGTCCCCGAACTCTTCTTTTGTAGAATTATTTAAAAAATTTAATTTTGCTAAACTTGATGTGTGTGTATTTTGAGGTTATGTGTTTCAGAATAAAGAAGAGCTGAAAAACGATTCTAGCCTCAAAATAGTGCACATACTTAAAATTTTTATTTAGCACAATAATTTTTTTGTTAATCCTCTTTTAAAAAAAAAACAGTTCGAGGACACCCGTTATAATATTTGATAGCATCTCCAGATTTAGATATCAAAACTTTGCATTGTTGTGGAAAAAAAGCTGAGGGAACTTAACCCACTTTACCACACGATGAAGTATCACATTCGATTAATCACGTACGTCCGGTGATAAATCTGCTACGGTCGATAAAGTATTAAGCGTTAACGAATAGCAAAGAATGCCTTCCGTCTTCATTATTTCTCAGTAAACATCTTAATCTTGAACTTTTTAAGAATTTAAATTTAAAGGTTGCTAAATGAACATTTTTAATTTTCGTTTTAAAAATACTTTAACTCTAAAGTGTAAAAGTTTCTTTAATCACAGATTCTTAAATTCTTTAAACTTTTACTATTCGGAAATAGAGATCCAGATACGAGAACGTACCCAATATTGACAAAAATAATTAATGCTTTTAGTACGTTTCATTAGAAAAATTAAATTTTATTTATTTACGCCTGGGAAAATTTATAAATTGAGGTAAGTGAGAACATAATATAAATTCATATCGCAATTTTTACCATACTTTTCCAACAAGATTTTAGGGTAAAATTTCAATCACGGTAATGTAAATCGATATCATTCTTTGGCAAGTTCACCGATTTTGAAGTATCTTTAATTTAAATTATTTATTTATCATATATTATATATATTTTTTCCTTATTTATTTATTCTAGTCTGAAGTATCCTCTCATATAGTAATGCTAGATAGTTGCGATCCTTTAACTATCTCCTCGTTTATTATTGATAGATCGTTGTTGTTTTTCTGAAATTTTTAACTTGTCCACTTTTTACTTAATGAGAAAATAAATATTGCAAGTTGACAAAAATAATTGTTTAAACAATTTGTTATTTTTTAAAATAATACTTCTTTGAATAATGCTGGAAAATTAGGGATTCTCTAAAATATTCTATTTTTTGTCTACTGTTTGAACAGATTATTATGTTTCATAAATATTTTTTCCTATATTAATGCTAGACAATGCCAATATTTTATTTTTGGTATGTTCTTCACTTAAATCTGTCAAAAACTAATGTAAAGTTTCTTTTTTGACCACTAAAATAGTATTTAATAAATAATAGGGGGAGAAGAGGGACTTTTTCGGTAATTTATGGGAACTGATGGTAAATTACGCAAAATTTCCATAAATTTTCTGACATTTTTGGTAATTTGACCAATTATGTATAGTAACTCACTATTAATTACCGCAAACATCTATTATCTGCTACCAAAATTACCTTGCAGTTCTCACGGTGAGTGGGCTGATTATTGTAAAATGCGAATCATAGATTATATCTTAGGAATTTAGACAAAGTTAATATTAACACGTGGCTTTTAGAATGAAAAAGGAGCGGTGTAAATAAGCGATTTTTTATGTAAAGCGTACTTCGTTTTTATTCTGTATTTGTACAACATACATTTTCATTTTTATACTATTGTAAATCCAGGTAACAGCGTAAACCCGTTTCGTCCAAACTTTGCAAGATCATCATCACTACGTATCAGTTTGTCACCAGGAATAAAATAGTATAGCTGATATGCACCGCCTTGCACTACTAAAATCGTTAAAATTTTTATTGAATTATTAATTAAGTGTTTAAGTAAAAAAATAGTAATATTTTAGCAAAATTTACGAAATTTAAATTAGACCAAAATCCAAATTAAAAATCCCATTTAACGTCCAATAATCAAATTGATGCAAAATCCTGTTAAACAAAACAAGAATCCAACGACCAAATTTGGACCACAACTACCTTCTCATTTTTCTTTCCTCTTTTTTATTTTTTTCCGAAAATTTTATTTTATTTTTTTGTTTTTTTTTCATATTACAATAGGGTCTTTTTGGTTTTCACTTATTCGTTGTGGTCCAAATTTGGTCGTTGGATTCTTGTTTTGTTTAAAAGGATTTTGCATCAATATTTTAGCATTACACAAAAGAAATAATACAAGAACTAGTACTTTGTTTTACGAACTTTAATTAGTAAACGTACTTATCAATGGGGATGTTGCATGACATGAGATAAAAAGATATTTTGATTCTTTAGTAGCTCATTATTCCAATGTATAAATGTCTCTAAACGGCTTTCATGTATTATTATCAAATAATAATTAATATTAATTACGATAAAAAGAATTTAAATAGTGGGCCCAAATAGCTTCTACCCATTGCCAAACGGTTTGTATGTCTTGCGATAAAGGAATACAATATTCATTCTGATCCTTATGCTCTCTAGAATTACATCCTGCTAGAAACACATCTTACCTACACGGAGAGAAGTTTAGTAAAGCCGCTCACCCAACACGTACAATTGTAGCATCAATTGTACAGTGAACAGTGCCACATCTGTTTAGTAGAGCGGCTCCACTAATTCAGGAGAGCCATTACCCCGAACAGGCTTAACCGTTTAAGCAACCGTATAGTCTAGCCGTTCTGCACATGCGGCGCTTGCGGCATGGTTCCGCGCGTGCGCAGTTTAGGAAAATACAACAGCCACGTTTCAGGGCGACTGATCTCCGCGAGTTTGGGGAAACCAGTACCGAATCTGGAGTAGACGCCACACCAAAACGAAGTGCAACAACTCTTTCACCGCTAGCGCGACAGTTTTACCGAACTCTCTCCGTGTACTAATCTACCTTCTTTAAGAAATTCGCTGATTTCCAAATCCATTCTTCGTTTGTTTCTCTGACCTCAATTGATTTGGCTTTAATTTTCTATTTCCCGATTTTAGCCTCTCTAGGCATTGATCAGCTGAATCAGGGGTGCTATTTTCAAGTATCGTTCTGATATTTTAGAATGCTTAAATGGCTGGGTTTAGAATAGTTAACGTAAATCGGTATTCTTGAGTTACAATTGATAGTAATTGCTGCATTGATGTATTTACCGCTTCCATTTCAAAATACACATCGGCAACGTCACACTACAAACGGTGCACTATTTTCCATTCTATCCCGTTCAAAGCCGTTTATAGCGTCACGTTTAGTGGAGTTTAGGAATCAGAAAAAATGCCCAGAACAAAACTTATTTGACTAAAAATTACGAATTCAAAACAAAAAAATACCTGAATTTTCAACTAAAAAAGGTAACTTTCAAACAAGAAATCGAATAGTTCAATTCTTTTTGTACCAAAAAAGACGATTTTTCATCAAAATATATGAATTTTTAACTACAAAAAATTAATTTTCAACAAAAAATGGAATATTTGTATTTTCATTTGAGAAAATTAATTTTCAATGAAAAACAAATAATTTTTTACTAAAATGATGCATCTTCAACCAAAAAGATTAATTTTCTACCAGAAAGTCGAATTTTCAACTAAAAATAAGGTACATTTTATATTTTAAACCAAAGGTGAATTAGAACATTTCTTTAGTGAAAAAAATCATTTTCAATCGATAATGACAAATTTTCAACGATATAGTAAAAACGGATTTATTTTCAACTCAAAATAAAGCATTTTCATTTTTCGTTATGGAAATTATTTTGAAGCATCAAACAAAGAATTTTCAACCACAGAAGTAAACTTTTAATCAAGAATATTCATGTTTCACCAAAAACACGCATTTTCCACTAAATATGTATATGAATTTTTGAAAAAATTTGAATTTTCCAAATGCAAATTTTAAATCAAACATGAAATAGTTAAACATTCAGTTAAAACATATTTTTAAACAAGACGAATTATCACCAAAATAAATCAATTTTTAAGCAAAGAAATACATTTTTAATAAAAATTATGTATCTTTCAGCCAAAAAAAAATGAATTTTCAACTATAGACCTTAATCCTTTACCAAAAAAGTTAACCCTCAACAAAATATAATTATTTTTTAATCAAATAATTAAATTTTTAACTAGAAAAGATAACTTTTCAACCAAATGTCGAATGGTTAAATTTACAATTGGAAAAACTAATTTTTAAGCAAAAAAAAAAAAACGAATTTTCAACAAAATACTGATTTTAAGAAAATACAAGAATGATAAAAAAAGATATTTCGGGTTCCAATCGTGTAGAAAACTACGAATTTTCGCTAACGTTTCCTGAAAATTTTCAATTGAAAAAATGATTTTTTAACCCAAAAAACAAATTTTGAACAATATAGTTCAATTTTGAACTAACAATAATATTTTTCTTTTAAAAAAGAAGAATTTTAATCAAAGAAACCTGAATTTTCTACTAACAAAACTAACTTTTAAACACAAAATGGAATTGTAAATTTATTGTAAAATTCGGTAATCACGCGCTGTTCACCACTTTTCGTCCCAATTTGATCGTAGCTAATTTAAACAGTAAGAAGTTGTGGCAGAACTCTACCTAGAGCATCTCTAATTCTAAAATATTAGAACGATACTCGAGAATAGAACCCTTGCCCCGTGCTGTCAGAACACGGATATCTTTGGCATGCGCAGTAACCTGGGGGCGGTACCTATTTCAGTAGCTAATGGGAAATTGGCGGTAACTTTTAAATGCGGAAATAAGCACTTTATTGTTTTTCAGCAGAATTCAAATTTAAATTAATTTTTCGCGGCTGAAAAATTTGGTGTATTACTCAGGGTTTATATAATAATACATAATTGTTATAAAATAACATCTGAAATTAAAAATTTATCAAAGATTGTGCCGGCAGCCACGATAAAATATGTGGTGTACTCTTGCATATTGGTTATATAAAATATTTTTCTTTTATTAAACTTCATTATTTTATTTTCCTTCTTGTAACTCTGCTGAAAAATATTAAAATGCAAATTTGCGCATTTGAAAGTTCCCGCCAACTTCTCATTGGCTACTGAAATAGGTGCCGCCCCCAGCGTACTGCGCATGCTAGAGATATTCGCGTTTTGGCACCACTGTGCCTGTCAAGTAGAAAGCCGCGTCGGTCGTAGAAGCTGATTGGTCAAAGATTTGTAAAGTAATATGGTGGCTAAAGTGGTCACATTGGTGCTCAGTTTATATAACTTAGTGACGTCACATCTGTTTGAATGTGAATAAATAGATGTAAACTAGAAATTATTATTTTTAATCATTATAAATCTAAATTTTTTTTGTCTTTTCTCCCTGGTGGTTTTCTCTAATTGACGTTTCTGACAATATGTTTATCTGGTTTCATGCAACATCTCCATTATCTAGTGATTTCTGTTACTAATCAATTTGTAAATGTAATCACACACTATTTTTAATTGTACTTTAATTTTTAAATTACCTGGAGTTCCATCTGGATGGATTTCATAAACCCCCCCTGAAAAAACTCTTCCAGTAGGAATTTCCGAATTAGCTCGTTTGATTAAATCACCTTCCCTCGGATTGATTCGCCGTGGTCTTAATCCTTCTATCACTAATCATGTAAGAACAATATAGTTACTATTTTAAAGACTAAAAAATGCGTTAACTTGGAACTACTAAATTATAATAACTAGGGAATCTATAATTAATTAACAACAAAATTGAATTTTTAATTTTATATCTGAATGCCAATAATTTCTTATTATTGTATAATTATTTGAAACCAAATCAGTCCTTTTTTCGACCGACAATATTTATGAACTTTAAATCGAGAGCGATGTGAGTTAGAAATTTTTCCAGCCAAAAATTTGTTCTTGAGTTAATTTTAAAACGATGAAAATGGTTATTTTAAAGTCTCAAAAAAGAAAGAGACTTTAGTCAATTAAGAGCTGGGTTTTTATAATAAGAAAGGAACTTTATCGTAGGTAAGGAAGGGCGGACCATGATTTAAAGTTCATAATATTAACTATTTACAACATATTATACTATTTATTTTAGTTTTTAAATTACCTCCATCATGGCCATACAAATGTGGCGACCTTGTTCCTGAATTATTCGATTCTGTAAAACGAAATATAGATAAGTTTGTTAACAAATTTTTTCAACAAACCAAAAAGTTAACGTTCGGAATAAATATGCTTGTTAGAATAACGGTCAAATTTTCTAAGATAAGTGCACGGAAAAAGTTTTTTAGTTGATTCAAAAGAATACAGAAAAATGAAGTCAAGAAATTTTAAATATATT
>NC_046661.1:96421338-96423571 GCF_010883055.1 Belonocnema kinseyi
TATCTAGTCGGGAGTGGTGCTGACTGAAAACAGATGATTTGGAGCGATTCGCGCGCCATCTGTTGGTCATTCTAAGGACTTATTGAACTACCCTCGTATTAGTGCTCGATAAATAATATATTCTTTAAATTGAAAAATTATTATCAATTATTATCAGCGAGTTCACGGCGGCATACATTCACAGTTTTCCTATTACGAAGCCAAGTAGACATGACAATAAACAATTACAAAATTAAAAACACAAATCGCATTTTTATTCTAATTTAAAATTCCCGCCAAAAGAAGCACCCTTGCCAACAGTACACATGCTTGGTAGTACGATCATGGGTATGTCCCGATTTGAGCAGTTGAGAGTTATTTAAAGTTTCAAAGTTGGCAATGCCAATGTATAAGCATAGGCTGCCGGTGCGCAATGATGCCTATGCTTATACATGGTATTGCCAACTTTGAAACTTTAAAAAACTCTCATATACTCGAATCGGAACATACACCAAGTAACGCTGATCGTTCAGCGCCAAACAGTTGTCAGTCGCTTTGGTCTCCAATCGTGTATTTTTGTTAACCATTTTACTCTCATTTTTAAGCTCTTACGCAATTTGTTTCGAAAAGTCAGATAGAAAGCGCATTTCCCACAACCGTGGAACCCCTTTCGGTGACGGAAAAATATTCTGAGTGCATTTTTAAAACCTCAAAACCAAATGATCATTGACCACTAGTAAGTTTTAAGCGTCTCATAGATTTCACCATTTTTGTGCGCCTCGTTCCAACAGCTTTAAACAATTCATAATTGTTGGAGAAAAGTTCTGCTTTGTAATACATAGACTGAAAATCAAGCCTGAGGAAGCGACGTAAGACCTGGCACGTGAAGAGAAAAAAAATGTTATTTTGCTGAAATAATAAACGTCACGTGTTTGACATAATTTCGTATTATTAGTTAGGTAAATTACAAGAAGTGCCGAAGCTTGTGTTTTCGAAGGTAGATTTAAACGGTCGAACAGTACCGAATTTTGGGATTTTTTCGTATTGCGCATGGGTCCAATTAATAGCTGATTAGCTACTGTTGGCGCGCTTATTTAAAATGATTAAACCCACAAGAAAATTGCTTCTAAGAAATAATACTTCTGAGATTACTAAAACTAATTCTTTAATCACAAAATAGACTTTTGAAGTAAAAAGTAAAGTAATTATTTGGTTTTTATTTCTTGAAGATAAATAATCGATTATAAATTCAAAGAAAGGAATATCTTTTTATTAGAAATATAAATTTAAAATAGTTTTTAATATCTTTATGCGCTTTAAAATCATTATTTATTGTAAATACAATAGGAAAAGATCCCAAAATCGGGAGCACTTCTGGCGAGCGCACGCGATGAAACTTTAGAAGGCGGAGGGAACTAGCTAGTGTGATTGAGCGCGTTATTCAAATATATATAAATAATGAAATTTCTAATGTTTTTGAGAATGTATATTTCAGTTAAATTTTTAATAATTGTTCCATCGAAAATGTAAAGCAAAAATTCAATTTATAGAAGTAAATATTAAAAACATTCATACTTAAATAATACTTATATAATTCGTTAACTAAAAATCTCTATATTTCGTCTTACAGAAGTAAATAATTCAAGGTCACTGATGCCACGTTCGAGGGGTGATCGAGAAGGTAATTTAAAAACTGAAATATAATCTAAAACAATTATTTAAAAAATTTTCTAAAAGTTCTAGTATTTTTCCTATTTATGGAGTGTGACGTAAGTTACATAGATGGCACATGTTTATATTAACCGAATATTTTTTAAACTAGGATTAAAATTTATTTAACTTTTTCAAATTTCTTACTAACCAAAAATGTTGACTTGAAGTTTCGTATTTGTATGGCGTCTGAAATGCACGGGATCACATAGCTGATTTAGAAATATAACATTCATTAAATTTAAATCTTATTGTAATTGAATATGACAAGTAGGCGCAATTAGCCCCAATTAAAACCTTTATGTCGTTTTACAGAATCAAGTAATTCAGGGTCAGGGACCTCATGTTCGAGGGGTCATCGAGAAGGTAATTCAAAAACTAAAATATAATCTAATAAAAAATATTAGACAATTTTCCCAAGATGTCTAGTGTTTTTTTCTATTCATGGGTTGTTTCTGTTTATGGGTTTTTAAACTTAAAATAACAGCTATTTAATTTCTCCAATTTGAAGGTATAAAATCATTGAATGGAGATTACATATATC
>NC_046661.1:96423671-96428536 GCF_010883055.1 Belonocnema kinseyi
GCTCCAAGGAGATTATGTTGAAAAATAAAAAAAAATTTACCCAAAAAAAATTGTTTTTATACTTCATTCTAAGGACTTATTGAACTACCCTCGTATTATTCTCATAAATGTATTATTGAAAATAACAACATTTGCAGATTTTTGCAGACATTTAAAAACAATCTACGTGTCAATATCGAGATATATAATAGAAATTATTGTACACAGCAGACGTCGAATTTAGTAACCAATTTTTGAAGGAAAAAGTTGCAATAAATAAGCAAATAACCACATTGCCAGCGTTTACTTTATACAAACTACTTTCTGCGTCCTGATGCGCAAAGATTTATTATTCTTAGATATTGAAACAGTGCACTCGGAGAGATTTAATGCAAAAAATTAATCGAATTATTATTGCTATTATTTAAATCATTAAATTAATTTAATTAATCGGTTTATTAATTAATTCAATTTATTTAATTACTCTACACGCCAGACATCAAATTTAGTAACAACAACAACGACAATAATAAGAATAATAATAATAGTAATAATAATTCAATTAATTGTTTACATTGAATGTCTCTGGGGGCACTATCTTGATATCTAAGAATAATGAATCTGTGAATCAGGACGAAGCAAATAGTTTGCAAATTTTCCTGAAATAAATTGTTACCACATTCAATGTCTGCTGTATAGAATAATCAATTAATTAAATTACTTAAATTAATTAACTAAATAAGTTAAATCAATCACAATAATTAAATTATTTTAAACAATTAAATTAATTATATAATAATAATAATACCTGAGGCTCAGTTGGTTAGACACTCGGACTTCACCTCAGAGGTCCGGGGTTCGATCCCTGAGCGGATACCTCTAGAAATTTTTCAATGTACCTTTACTAAGGTTCTGGTGGTTCGGAACCCACCTTAAGCTGTAGGTCCCCCCATCGTGTACTTGACTGCAACCCAGTCCGTCAATGATGGGGTAAAAACCAGGCTTTGTCCAATATCTCTGGGCAGACTGCTCTCATCAGATCACTTGATTGCATTATAAAAATGCGTCCGTGACTGATGATATATACCGGGACAGACCCGTGAAAAATGATCAAATAAAAATCGAACTCTAACCAAAAATGCCTTCGACATATTGGGCAGTATAAGCCTGTGACAACATTTCAACACAGAAATGTTTTTTTAAAAATAATAGTAATACAATTAATTTTTCACATTGAATTTCTCCAAGTGTACTGCCTCGATATCTAAGAATAATGAATCTCTGCGAATAAGGACGTTAGTGATGCAGTTCGATACGAGACTGTCTCGATATCGTTTCGAAAAATCTCGGTTTTTTCTCGTATCGTTATCGGTTTTCGAGACTCCAGTCTCGGTTTTGTCTCGTACATTTTGGTATCGGAGAACTAATATATCGCTCGTATCGTCTCGGGATTCTGAGACTTAGACATCCAGATGGTGGCTTCCTACGAAACAACGGTAAAAGGGGAATGGTGACGAATTTAAACTATCTGTGTACCAAGAACCTTTTCTTGCAATTCAAAGTCTCATTTTTCAAATTAACGATATATATTTTCGGCATTTATTTTATAACTGCATTATTTTCAATGTATCATATTATTATATTTTTGCACTGTTTTTAGATTAGAAAACAATAAACAAAAAATTTCATTAATTTCGAATCTTAAGAAGATGAAGAATATTCTCTTTTAGATTTGTAAGCTTCAAAACTTCTAAAATTTCTACATATCTCTTATACCAACTCAATTTTGCTGTTAATTTTGAAAACCTGTCTAAATTACAAAAAAGGAAGGTGTCAGTACAGAACTGCGCAACCAACAAGATAGAAATGTTTCGAAACAGAGAAAAAGGAGCCTGTAACATCGAAATCATCGTTAAAAGATGAAGCAAGTATCCACTTCCTAGATAAAGTATTGCTCAATTTAAGTCAAATACCAATACCAATCTGAAGGTACTCTGCAACGCTTTTTCCCTCGCAACGTGATTTTGGTTAATAATTTCATGGGTTTCAACTAAAAATGGACGTATTTTTTGCTAAATACAAGTTCGGCGATATTCGAGCAACTTTAATAGGTAAGTAACTTTCTTTTTTCTATATATATTTGCTCGAATAGTCGATATAACCTAAAAAATTTTCCGGAGCAAAAGTTTTCGTTTTCCAAGTGCTAATTGTAAATAGCGTATGTAAATGATAAAAATAATGTGATAATAGCTTGAATAATTCTAGCAATTGTTTTATAAGTTAATTATTTATAAGTTTGTTATTATTTTTGTTATCCAGCAAATGGCATCACAGATGTTGAATTTTGTATAATGGAAAATGCTAGAATTTTGCTATTATTGCATGATTTTTCGGATCAAATAATTGATTTCTTATCAAAATATAGTTTTGAAAAGGGTAAAGAACTTGCAAACTCCGGTACGAATAAACAGATATTAGTGGAGGAAATGGCGGAAATGGATGTTGAGTCAACAGAATTTAGCGAGAAATTTAGTAGTGTAGTTACAAATAGTGTAAATAAAGAGCAAGTTGAGAGAACTAATGAAATAGAACCACTTCCAGCTGCTGCTTCAAGTATATTTTTTGCAATCATAATTAGATATTATTATATTAGATCATATCAGAAGTACTGTTTTAATTTTTGCATTGATTATTACAATTCTAGCTGAGTTTGTAATATAAATATAATATAATGTTGATTAAATCACTTGATTGTACTCGATTAAAAGAAATGTTAATAATGCACAAAATACAAGAAGACTCTATTTACTACAAGTAAGTTATACAATCATAACTAAAAGAATGTAAATGTTAGATGAGATAGTAAAAGCCTGTAAATTGTGTATAATAGTAATGGCCAGATAAAATAATTTGATAAGATATGTTTCGTTGGAGTACATAAGATTATGTTCATTTGAAAAAATTTTAGGCGTGTTTTTTTGTCCTTGTTGGTTTTGCTTATGATTATGCCAGTTTAATAATATATTGCCACTCTTGCATATTTTATTGTATGTTTATGTTTTTGCAGAAAACCAAAAAAGGGCAAATCCATGTCAAATCAGCTAAAATTTTTCAGCTTCTGTTATTAGTTTTGATGAAAATTAAAGTATTTGTTTTTAAGGCTTTAAAAGAAAACTTCTAAAATAATTTTTGAAAAAATAAGAAAACTTATAAGATATTTAAAAAGGGAGAAATCATTTTGATATTTATAGGGCTTGTATAAGACATTGTTATATATATATAACCACCTATCTCACGGTCGTGAGACGTGGTTGTGGCTGAAATTTTACCGCGATTTCGCTGGGAGCGGGTGCAATTTTCCAGGTTAGCACCCGCTCCCAGCGAAATCCTGCGGTTGACTTTATGAGAAACTTACACCTCGATATAATTAAAATCACCAAAATTATGAAGGTTTATCAAAAAACAGACCAAAGTTTCAAAATTACTAACAATAAAAAAATTTTATCAAGCTTGAGAGACATTTAGGAGTTTTAAAAAGATTAAAAATGAATTTAAAACTATAAAAAATTGTTTAAAAAGGAGAAGAAACACACATTTTTGAATGTTTGGAAATATAAATTTTCTGCTTCTTAAAAATTCGAAAGGTTTTATGATAATTAGAAAAATTCTTGAAATTCCTGGGATAATTAGAAACTGATTTTTTATTCTGAAAACAGAAATTCTAACAGAAAATGGACAAGTTTCAATAAAACAAAGTTTCATGAAAATTTCGAGTAAGTTTAAGAGATATTTAGAAGTTTTAAAAATGTTAAAATTTTTTTTATATGTGGGTTTTTAAGTTTTGAGTTTAAGTTATTTAGTTTTTTATGTAAAAAATATATTTTCTCAGATTATTCTACATGGAATTGCTTATATTTTCCATGTTAGACTTTCTGACTTTTATGTGGCATACTACAAAAATGACAATAATGAAACTATTAGCGCCAGATGTTTTCTATACAATTGCTACAAATACATAAGGAAACTTCTACGAGTAGATGGTATTTTAACAGGCAGTATCGACGAAGACGACGAAGTTGAAGCTGATACTAGCCGAACAAATGGTTTAAATATTTTTATATTATTGAAATTATTTGTTGAAGATTTTTATTAATAATTGTTTTTGAATGTTTAGTTAATTAAATTTGTATTAAATTTATTTCCATTAAAAAATTGTATTTGATTAAAATTTAGTAATAAAAAATGTGATGAAATTTTACTTGGCATTTGTTACATAGAGCAGGACAGTGCACTTGAGTGTTTGACCGACCCTGATCGTTCTGGAAATTCAGTAGCAACTGTAATTCCAGCTTGGGAGGAGAGCTTTTTCGAGAGACAAAAACTACTTCTCAATAAACGAAGTAAAGAAAAAGTGTCTTTAGAAATATATTTTAAAAGTTTCCCTTGTATGTCTCCGCTACTTGGAGTTTCGTTGGTGAGCACAATTATTTTTGAAGTAATTCATAGTCAATATAAATAAATAATTTACGTTTTATAATATAATATGATTTGAAGAAGTTGCATTTTTTCTAAATAATTGACCGAAAGACTGTTAGTGCCAGAATATATGTACGGCATTTATGTTCCTCTGCGAAAAAGCCTTAAGTTATGCTTAGAGATACCTAGGACGTTCAATGAAATAATAAGTTACTTGGCTGTCTGATAAGTCCCTGAAAAATTAAACACGGAGACGTTTTTTTGGCCAAAGTCGGTTTTATTTTTCAACATACTCTCCTTTTAGGTCAACACAGCGAGTCCAACGATTTTCTAACTTTTTGATACCATCCGAAAAGTACTCGATCGGAAGGTCTCCAAAATACGCCTCAGTTTCAGCTATGAGCTCCTCA
>NC_046661.1:96428636-96454470 GCF_010883055.1 Belonocnema kinseyi
ACTCCCTTGCTAGGCTAGTGTTCACCGCATGGGCCACCGAGACTCTTCCAGAGTGCGAGGCGGGAATCGAACCCGCAAGCCGAAGGAGTGGGTCCAAAGCCACATGAATAATTTGTAATTCATAAGAAGATTGGCTTCAAGTAATTTTTAAATAATGTTGGTTTGTTTAAATAATTTATATTTATTTTCAAAATTTGGTATGCCTTCAACTCGTAAAAATTGTGAAAATTTACTCTCTTTAAGATATGTAGTATTAAAAAAAATCATTTGCTAAACAATTTTTTCCCCTTAAATTATGGAATAATATTACTTACTACAATTGATGCGAAAAAGTATTAACCGATTTTCATGAATCTTTTTTTCAATTCCTTGTAATTATATAAATAAATTCATTCTGTTAATTAAGATTTAGCTAATCAATGATTGCATAACGTCACTTTTTCCAACTGGCCGCAATCTCATGACAATGCCCAGGTTCATTTATTCTGGATAATTCGACTCGCTCCAGAGGGTCTGCCGACTGGAGTTTGACGATGGTAACAGGCACGCTGTGGAAATGCAGGGGCAGCTATCACTGAGCGCCACTGTTATTGTACTCTATTTTGATTATTAAACTAAATGTAAAAATTTCATCGAAAACCCGGCTCTGCTTCCTTCAAAGTATGGTTTTTTATACGAGGTATGCAAAAAATTAGACAAAAATATTCAGCCGGGTGGCCTCAAAATTCAGAATCGATTGCCATTCTGATAAAGGGCCTGAAGGGCATCTACTGTGTATCGAGAAAATGTACATCAGCGTGAAATCCGGATATTTTGGAACTGGTGTCGGAAATTAAAAGTATCTTTCCGAATGTCCTCCCTGAGTCTAATTCGGTATATTTCAGAAAGTCTCTCGCAGTATTTTGGCAACTTCAGCTGTAGTTGCCCGTCGTAAACATGATGGAATTAGTTGTTGCGAAAAATTCAAAATTACAGTTAACAAATCTTGTGATGCAGACTACTACCCGTTACCGATAATCGAAGACCTGTTAAAAAAATTCGTCTTTTTTAATTATTTTTGAAAAATCGATCGCGGTCTTTTGCGTTTTAATCGATAGATTTTCGGGCTTAGTTCAGCCCCATCCATTTTTTTTAATCCAACCGGATGATATACTCTATGGTGGCCGCGACAAGAAAGAATCTTTCCAAAATCTTCTTAAGGTCTAAAACATCTAAATGACTATAACATTAAGATACATTGATCGAGAGGCTCTGGCATTAATTTTTGCGGTGGAGAAATTCTACAGATATATTTAGGGCAGAACGTTTTCACTAATTATAGATCAGGAATCGTTAAAATTATTTTCAATCCTAAAAAGAATATCCCGCAGCTAGCTTCTACTAGATTGCTACACTGGGAAATTTCGTTAGCTACAGTGAAGGATTTTGCTTTAAATTAAGCAAAAGAATTTCTCGACTCAGTTTAAAATCATAATTATTTTAAGTTAATGTAACGGTTGTAGGAACGTAACTCGCTAGATTTTTGGCGCTATGAAACATTCTTGGAAATCCCAAGTTGCTTAATTTCAAGGTATTTCAGGTAGTAAAGTAGTAAGTAAAACTTCTTAATACTAATTAAAAAGAAACTATAAGTACTGTACGAACAGCCTACGCAGCAGGTTTTACTTCAAATTGGTTCTACTATATACTTATATTTTAGTTTTCAAATTACCTTCTCGCTCATCGCTCGAACGAAGCCTCCTTAGCCATGTTCTAATTGATCCTGTAAGACGAAATATAGAGATTCCGGTTAAAAAATTTTTTCAGCGAACCCAAAAAATATGTTTAAATAAATATGTTCTCGTGAATTTTTTTTTTAAAATAAATAACATCAAAAATATTAAGGTTTCAATTTGCACAAATTGTACTTGGTTGTCATATTCCAATACGATAATGATTCAAATATCTATAACAAGTGAAGGGAAAAACATTTCTAGTTCGGACAAAAAAATAGTGAAAAGTCAAATCAATAAAACTAAAAGATATTTAAATCAAGTATAATCTTTTTTATTAGATCAGCTATCGGTAACTAACATTCAATGATTATTTAACTCTAAATTAGCTATGTGATGTCATGATTTTCAGATGTCATACAAAATCGAATCTATAAGTCAAAATTTTTGGTTTTTGGGAAATTCGGAGAAATGAAATAAAATTTGCTCCAAGTTTAAACAAAATTCGTTTAATATTAACATGTGCCATCTATGCGCTTCACAAAGAGTAAAGACTCTTTTACAAATCACCTCTTCGTCCGCTCACGAAAAACACCATAAAGAGAAAGAAACACTAGACGTTTTGGCGAAATTGTCTAATATTTATTTTAGATTATATTTTAGTTTTTAAATTACCTTTTTGATCAACCCTGGCACGTGGCGTCCCTGGTCCTAAACTACTTGATTCTGTAAGATGAAATAAAGAGATTTTTGGTTAAAAAATTGTTTAAACAAACCCAGAAATCATAAAAAACTGAAACTTTAGGTCAAATTTTTGAATTAGTAAGTAATTCGTCGAAATTAAAAGCTAGTTCTGCTATTAATTCCACATATCTTCATTGCAAATCGGACAATTTGCTTAATTGCAATGTATACTGTTGAGACAATTATAAATTTAAAACTTCTATGATGAATCTATTATTTAAGTATTTACCTTGAAACCATTGTTTTAAGAACATTTTAATCTGCTCGCATGAGCAGACAATATAATTTTTCTTTTTGGAAAAAAGATCGCAACAACGATCAGGTGATCTTTTTTGGAATTACCCTTGTCTATAATAATGTTAGCAAACTTTAAAGATTTTCAAATAGTTGTGAATTGGTTTATATTCTCGAGGATTTAATTAATCAGTTTAAAATCATAATTATTTTAAGTATATTTTGACGGTTGCAGGAACATAACTTGCTAGATTTTTTACGCTATGCCACATTTTTGAAAACTCCTAAGGGTTAAATTTGAAGGATTCTCAGGGATCTGTATATAACCAGCTAAAATTTCCTAATAATAATTAATAATTAACTATAAGTGCTATGTTAACCGTATTGCATTTAATAAATGTAACAGTAAACGCATCAAGTTTGAATTCAAATTGGTTTTCTAAGAAATCATTTTCTAACAATTAATCATATTCCTCATTCTGTAAATGAATATGTATCAAGATGGAATACCTATCTAATGAACATAGAAGATATCTGGATGAGAGGTTGTTTAATATATGTTTTATTTGTTCTTATTTCATATACTACTTACGAATAAAATCAAAAAACATCACACACAAGAAGAACAGCATTAGGACAGAAATCTTCATTTTACTACAGATACAAAGAAATTACTTTTAAAAAATTTCTCGGAGTGTAACTAAATTGATATGGAATATTTTCAATTGAATATATACTATCTATTATCTTGTTGCGGTTAATAAAATTATTGTCTATCTGTAGGCACATATGGATTGTCATATGTCACATATGTATATCGTCATATTGCATGCATATGTATTGCCTATCTGTAGGCACACATTACTGAAATACGTATCACGTACCCTGTGCATGACCCGGGCGTCAATAAAATAAAAAGCATACTTCAACGTATGCAGTGTATGATATTATAGGTATTATACTGATATGATTTGATGCAACAATATATAAACAAATACAGTCGCAAATTTAAACACAAAAAAGGTTTTTTTTTATTTTGTGAATGCTACACTCGAAATTTCTTCTTTTTAGTGGAAAAATACTACCATTCAGTACTTATTTAGAATACATTGTAAATGGAGCAGAGAAATATATATTCGATACATGATTTCTATGTAATTTCTTCCGTTGGATGGAATAAAGTTATTAATTTCACCGCAACTCACAGATTGAAGCATATTGTGCAAGCACTCGAAAATTCGGTTAAGATAACGTTATATCTCCAAAAATAATTTCAAGGAAAGCTATTTTCATTGTATCGTTAGAGATGTTTGCCTAAAGATTATCTGATCTGATTCGTAGGATATTAATTTCGATAACCAAATTACGTAATATACAGAACTATTTCAAACTATAAGATTCTAATGAAACAGTTTTTTTAGATAAACGATTATTCTTTTTCGACCTGCTAAATTTAAAAAATGGACTTGCTTACACTTCCATTTTTGTCAGAATTTTCATAAAGCGAATAATCCGAATGCCAAAAGGACCGGCCGCCTTTTACAAAAATACTTTCTCGGCCATAATAACGACGTTCGTAGCAGTGGCTTCGGGAAATTCACAGTTATGACTAAGTCTGCTAAGTCAGCTTATATGTGGCTTGAAAAAATAAAAAATAAATCATCGACGTAGAAATCCTCATCCCAGCCAGTTTTTAAAACTTTCCAGGGTGTCATTCGAGACATATCTCATGAGATTTCCAGAAAAAAGATTGTTTAGAATCTTTAGTCCTAGGTCCACTCAGGGATAGAATCACTGTTCAGTTCGCTTTTCGTCTGAACAGAAGAATGAAAGACCCCGAAAACCAAAAAATCAAAGTTGAATCCTCAAAGAGAGTCCTCATCACTTTTAAAGGAACTTGCCTTACTTCTCCTTCTCTTCTTGTCCTCTTTTCAGGTTGACTCTTACACCCCTTAACAAAGAATGTGTCTCAATTGCCTTCGATTTACACCCACACCCACTCGAATATATGTCCTAACGAGAAAATTAAGCCCAAATGTTTCAACTTTAAGGGCGATCACAATCCAACGGACAAAGGTTGTCCGGAATTTATTTTCCAAGTAGAACTTCATCTTTTCGCTAAGAAGTATAAGATGACATTCAAGAAAGCTAACGCTATTCCAAAATTAGGGAAATGCTCATCCCGAACTCCAGGAAGGCTTTGGTAACCAATCCCAGGACTATAGTTTTCTTGAAGGGCGGCTTCCAGCCTCCTTCGTACAAAGGACTATCAGCCAGCCTATCTCTCCCTCGCCTTTATAACAATGGACGATGCGAAAGGTTTTTGCCTAAGGATTGTACCCTTAACTCCTTAAATGGGACTTCATCATTCTCTCTAACCCACATACCTTTCTACTATCTTTCTACCTTCTCTACACTTACGAACTTGCTTAACTCTCTAACTGTTGGCACAATCCTTTCTTCCCTGATAAATCTACTTGGGATCTTATCCTCGGAGTATTTAATTAAGAGAAAGGGAAAAATAGCCTTAATATATTAATACCCCGTGTGTATCTAGCAAAATTGTTTAGCATTATGACTCAACTCAGTAGTTTAAAAATTGTCTAGTGGAATTGACGGGGCGCCCTGAATAAACAGGGCGACTTTTTAAACATTAGGGACGAGTTTAATATTATTTTTCTTTCAGAAACATGTTTTAAACCTGCTTCCAAAAAAATTTTAATTAAAGTCTTGAACATTATCAAGGCAGACAGATTCACTAATAGTCATGGTGGGCTGGCTATCGCCATTCGAAGAGGCACCACATTTTCCCAGATCACCTCTATTCCTAGCACGGAGGACAAAATTAAGGCTTTAGCATTTTCTATTGGTACCTCGTTAGGGGACGATTGATCTGACCTTCGCTACTCCGAATCTATACACACTCTCCTCTTGGGGGGTATGGAATGACTCTTTGGGCAGCTATCACGTACATCATCATGATTTCTAGCATAGGAGTTTCAGTTCCAATAGCCCTATCTGACTCCCATATATATAAACTTAAACGCAAAAACTGGTGCTCATTCGCTTCTAATCTATCTGAATCTATTTTGCAGGATGTTAAGCTGTTTAAGCTGTTTGAGTCTGACAGTCCTCAGACTGTCTCTCTAAGTACGAAGCCTTTGTAAAATGTGAGAACGAGGCTTTGCTGGCTGCTTGTCTAAAGGAAAGCGGCTTTAACCTACTTTCGAAGACTCAGACACGATGCGAATTTCACCAATCTGAATAGAATAAAAGCAAAATGACGTACACTCGCAATACTGCGTGGTGGATCAATTTTAGAAAATTCTGCTAGAACCTAAATAGATCGACTCCGATCTCACGGGTCTGATGAGTTGTAAAATGTTTTAAAAATAGATATACACAGTCTACAAACGCCTCCCGTTCTGCAGACAGGAGGACAATTGAATATTTGCATGCTTTCGCTGAGAAACTTTGCCCTCCAACTGAGCTCTTCATTACCGTATTCTTACTAAAAACAAAATCCTCTCCAAGTGTAGGTATAATTGAATATAACATTATTGAATGACTTCTCAAGGAAGTCAAAATCACTCTCCTTAACATCTTGAATGAAATCTACCAGTGTTGATCTTTTCTTAAACCCTGAAATGAATTTCTTATCCTTTTTATTCCAAAATCAACCTTTGGAAAATTCCGTGCATTATCCTTCGTATCCTGCCTGTTCTAGATAATGGAGAAACTTATCTTTAATGGACTCTCGTGGTACATGGAGTCTTCTTGGTTGCATGGATGCATTTCTCTCAAACAACTCTCATCCCTTAGCTGATTTTTTTCAGTTTAACTCGTGAAACTGTAGAATGAAACTATGACACCTATTTTATAAAAAAAAGGGAAACAAAGGTGTCACGTACACTCAGTATTATTTATTACAAACCTAGTAGAAGACACTGATTCTGGTCATTTCAGGCTAGAAGGGAACGTATTGTTTCTCTATGTCGCATGAGGAGTAACCACTATACGTCTGGCTCGGAAAAATATACTTTCTGCCACTTCAAGTCCAGAAACCGGGCTGACTGCTACATCTCCCTAAAGATGGAGCGGTCGAGCCGGCCCTGCTCAGTAGAGTCCTTATAAGAAGAGAAACTGGCCATTCACGTCCCGACCTTCTTATTGGCGCATTTGAGGCGAGGTGGAAAAATGCCCCCACCAATGGACGCGTACGCGGGAAAAAATTGATTTGAATCCTTAGATTTTGTTAAGCTAGAAACACAATAGAAATGCATAAATTGAATTGTTGAAATTGCATTTCAGAAATGAGATTGT
Source organism: Belonocnema kinseyi (assembly GCF_010883055.1). Taxonomy (NCBI): domain Eukaryota; kingdom Metazoa; phylum Arthropoda; class Insecta; order Hymenoptera; family Cynipidae; genus Belonocnema; species Belonocnema kinseyi. Next base: position 96,435,650 of record NC_046661.1, read on the forward strand.
GACGTTCAATCATAGAAAAACATTTCAAAAATGATTTGAAGATTCTAACTCGGAAAATTGTGCTGCTAAATAGTTAAGATATAAAAGTAATCTTTGAATTGAGAAAATTCAATTCAAGGACAACAATTTCAAGATGAAAGCTATAAAAATGTTTTTATTCACAAAGTAGATTTGGGAATTAACATTAAAAATTTTTTCAAATTTATGTACTTACCTTAATTGTGTTAATGTCATTTGACACTTGAATTGCAAATTACATTTGTTGTGAATCATTCATAAAGCTGTAAGGTTCAGCAAAAATTTTAAACAGGTAATAAAAACCAACATGGTAAAGTTTTTTAGCACGAAATAATTAGCCTTATACTTTTCATCGTCGACATTTAATGTTTTTATTATTCTACATATTCCATGTTTAATTATTAATACTCACGTTATTTTATTGTTTATATTTGCAGCAGTGTTTTACTTTTGATGCACTCGTAAACATATCATAGCTCAACGGTTGCAACAGCTGACTCACGCATATACGCTCGCACTGTAAGAGTCAGCCATTTTTTCAGCCAGTATTAAACCAACTATGTTAAATTTAGGTCGTATGTATATTTTGGGCCTTTTTTCTATAATGGGCCATTGACTGGATTTCGATTCTTTATCAATTTCGCGCCAAATGTCAATAATAGGCCCTATGTCAAATTTAGGTCAAATTTAGGTATGTTTAGCCCTTTATCTATTTTTGAAACTGTGCTGGATTCGGGTTCTTCGTCAATTTTAGCCCCTATGTCTATTTTGGGTATTATCCCAGTAGGAACCGGGACGTTCTAAAGACGTCCTTAAAATGTACCTCTATGTCCTATGATTTTACGTCTTTAAGACATCCTTTGGATCTTCTCATGTTTTCAAAAGGACATCAGGGCGTCCTTACGACGTCCACCGAAAGACGTATATAGGACACGTTTAGGACTTGTGTGCCCTCTGGGATGTCAATTTTTTCCTATGTCAATTTTGGGTCCTAATCTCAGTTTTAGGCCTCATGTCCATATTGAGTCGTACGACGGATGAGCAGACGGGCGGATATCTGAACGAAACTACAAGGATTTCTGCCCGGGGTTACGAAATCCTCAAGGTAAGAAAAATCAGGTAAATTTGACTGCTTTTTGTTGAAATCTTCAACCTACAAGAGAAAAAAATGTTCTCTGAAACTTTTGTAGAAATTTGTTTCTTTCAAAAATTTGGTAACTTCCTTAACAATTTTCAAATCATGTCTCTTTAAAACGATTTTAAATACCCCATTGACTTCTTTTGGACTTTATACTTTTCCTTAAGACTTCTGCAATCCTCGAATTCGTAAAAATGCAATGCAAATTCTTTAAAATCCATGGAAATTCCGTGATGTATTACGAAATATTACCAAGTCCTTTAAAAATTAATTGAAATCTGTAAAATCCATGGGAATCTTTCTGAATCTCTTGATATTCCTTAATCTTTAAAAGACATTAAAATTCTTACAAATCCCAGAAAAAATATTGTCAGATTCGGAAATACTTTAAAATTCTACTTAATCTCTTGAAATATTAATTCTCCAAAAACCGTGGATATCCTTTAATTATTTTTAAGTCTCTTAAAATGGTTCGAAATCCTGTGAAATTATCGAAATCCCGTTGAATATTTTTAAATCTGTTTGCATTTTTCGCGAAACGCACCGATTGGCTATGCCTGTGTGACGCCATTCTTCCGGGGAAAATTAAAACTACCTGAATTATTCAAATTAAAAAAAAGTAAAAATGGTTTCTAAACATGCCTTTTGTTGTGAATTGGACATTAGTTCAATGTTTTTATTAATTTTTAATGGGTTGTCTCATTTTTTATTTTATTTGCGTTCTTCGTTACATTTATATTTCTTGCACTTATCCTTATATTTGATTTCCGTATTGCGTAATGTCTAACTTTATGCCTAAGACGGTCTTATCGATTTCGTGCTCTTTTTCTTTTACACATAGTCTTGTTGCTGGGTTTCCCAATTTTCTTTTCTCGCCTCGTTAGTCCGCGTTCGCCAAGCAACAAGATTTGTTGATTTTATACAATTTTAATAACAAGATTTTAATCTATTTATAATAAAGACCGCACTTTTACGGCGTTATTTTATCAATTAAAGTGCTGTGCTTCTGATTGACTTGACCTAAACATGCTTGTCTCCCTTCCAGAGTTGATCAGTCGTGACAATGTTCAGTCGTTTTTTAGTGTTCAAAACATTGGCCCTGTTGAGTCAGATTTTCTGATTCATTGATTCAATTCTTGTGCGAGGACTATTCACGCTAATTATGGTAGGGCTTGTTAGAGTCAAACTGTATTAGTATCTTGTGACTTTTTGACTGAATGTGCAGTGCAGCGTCACTGCATTGTGACTTCAACAGAATTTTAAATGTGAACGTTTTGTGGCAGTTATTAGTGAGATGCTTTCATAAAGTTTTAATTTATGATAAAGCATAAACGAGTGTCTGTGACTAAGTAACTATTAAATTAGATGCATTTTCTCCATTTCGGAAGGATTTTCTCAATTTTCGCAGAAGCTTTACAAGCAAATGCCCATGGATCTCATAACCCTTACACACATTCGAAAGATCGGTGAGCATCGAGTTATCAATACCACCCGGATTATTGTTCATAATTCAGCGTCTGGTAAGTCAACAACATTTATCCTTTATTGTCATCGATTAGAATCTTTCAAAGTGAAGATTATTTCGAGAGTGTAATTTTAATTGATTTTACGAATATCACTCAGACCTTTAGACTTTATTTAATTACATAGTGATTTCTCCGTCTTTCTATGTGGCGCAAGAAATTCCAAGAATTAAAGATTGGAAATTACTTGCAAAAATTAATTCAACGAACTTGGAATTTTTGAACTTCTTGCTCATTTGAGTGAGAATAATAATAATTTTATTGGCGAATTGCTTAAAATCAGTTTTAATTCAATTTATTTTTTAAATATTGTATTCGCGTACTCTTATTTTATCTCGCGCCGACTGTTTTCTGTTCACAATATCTATTTCTAGTTACTTTTTAGAATAAACCGAGCTTTGATCTCGGATACAAACTGCTCTTGAAAATACTTGGAGAAAAATTGGACGCGTTTTCAGGCTCAACATTAGTTCGCGATCAGAATGCCAGGAACATTTACTTTACTAGCAATTTATATGCAACTACTGAAGAAGCATATTTAGTGGAATTCTTGTGGAACTGGAAAAACTCACAAATGACCTTGCTTCTACGTCCATGAAAGATTCAGCTCCACTGAATGCTGGATTATCGTATCGATCAACGCCAAAGATTGAATTGCCTAAATTTTCTGGGAATTACATCTAGTGGGAAAATTTCAAAGATTTGTTTACATCTTTGGTTCATTCAAATCCTGGAGTCTCGTTAGTGGAGAAACTTCATCATCTAAAATCCAGTCTTACAGGTGAAGTGGCTCAACTTCTGCATCCAATTCCGATAACTCAAGGAAATTACAAGTGGTGCCGGGACCTACTTTCAGACGTTGATAATATCGAACAGTTATCTGGCTTGGAAGAACCGGTGGTAAAATGTTCATCATGGCTATATACTACTGCAGAGAAATTAGATCGTCAGTGTCGTCGTGATTGGGAAACTTCTCTTGGAAATTACACGAATCCTCCAACGTTTGACCAATTGAAAACATTCTTACAAACCAGGATTCGGACCTTGGAAGTTTAACATTCTACTTCAAATCAGACTAATCAGTCTCCGTCTCAACAATCTTCCAAATCTCAGTTTCAAAAGAAAAGGTTTGGAAAGTTCATTAAGTCCTCGATTTCTACAACAGCCAACGTCAACTCAATTGCAGAGTGGGCAGTGAAGGAACAAGCATCTAAAGAGCAGCTTACGAAGAAATTACATGAAAGAAAGTGCGTTTTTTGCCGCGAACCGCATTATTTAATGTCGTGTCCGCAGTCTCAAAGTCAGTCTGTAGTACAAAAGAAAGAGTTCATTTTTCAAAGAAAATTGTGTACCAATTGTTTAGGGTCTCATTTATTTCAGAATTGTGTTTCAAAAACTTTGTGTCAGATTTGTCAGGTGAAGCATCATACAGTACTTCATGACCCATCTTCAAGCTCAGGACAATCTTATTCAATGATAATAACTACATCTTTAACGCCTCATCAAGCACAATCTACTCATGCGATTTCGTTAATGCAGATTTCTCCGAAGAAATCACCGTTGGTTCTCCTGACAGAAGCAATGATCAATGTCACTTCATTTTCTGGTCATACAAAGTGTCTTCGGGTATTTATCGATCAAGGCTAAGAGGTGTCCATACTCTCCGAGTCCCTTGCTCAAAGTCTTCAACTCCCTCGTACCAGAGGACCTGTTGTTCTCCTATGAGTTGGGGAAAGTAAGCCGGGAACGTCTCGTGGATCAGTCAACGTCGTTGTCTCATCAAGGTTGGATTCGGACTTTAAACTTCAACTATGGGCTCTTGTTCTTGCAAAGTTGATTTATAAACGCCCAGAGCATGAAATTAGTCTTGAGGAATAGCCTCATCTCACTGTTCTACAATTAGCAGATTCGAACTTCAGTGGAAGTGTTCCGATCTATTTAATTTTAGCAGTAGATGTCTATGCAATATTAATTAAAGAAGGTCTTCGAGAGGGTCCCTCGGGCACTCCTGTAGCTCAAAATTCCGTATTCGGGTGAATTTTCTGTGGACCTACAGACATGTAGAAAACCACGAGGTTACGAAACCTGATTGGTCAAAATCTGTTTGAATGTGACGAAACAAAAGTGAACTTAAAATTATTATTTTTTAAGTGTTAAAACCTAACAAATTTTTTCTTTTCTTAATAACGTTGTTCACTGCTCCATTTTTCTAAAAATATGTTTATCTAATTTCATGCCAAACCCCTATTATAGTCGTGTTTTATCACTTATTCTTAACTTATTTTTTAATATCTATTTAATATAGACAAATTAGCAGTCTAATAAATAATATCAATATTCTGTGTTTTTTCAGTTATTCCATTTTTTGAAAATTTTTAAAAACATTTTTTCGAGACTGAACATAATTTAAATATTGTACATTCCGGATATTTTTTAGTTTTAAAGACACTGATTGACTCAAAATTTCACCAAAAGTCGAATTTCGATAAAAAAAAGGCAGCAAAAGGTCGAATAAAACATTTTGAAATAACAAAAAAAAAAGGAAAATTAAAATAAACTATAAAATTCAAACAATTTCTCAACAGCAGTGATTCAGCTCGAAGGATTTTAAATAAGGACTAAAAATATTTGCTTCTGAACTGTTAAAATACTCAACATATATTATTTGTAAATAAGAACATTCATTTTCAACATTTTTAACTTGAAATCTCTTAACAATGAAATTTTCAGTTTGAGAATGTACAATTTGAATTAAATTATTAATTTTGTAATGACTAAGACTTGACAGGACAAATGCACTCGAAACAGTTTATAATCTGTAATTTGAAATAGAGCCGCGCTTTTTGGCACATGTGCAGTTAAAAAATTTGCGGTACCTGTGACATTCTGGAAGTTTTAATCTTACTGATGTCTTTCATTTTTGACACTGATCCATTTTGAAGCCGTTTATAATTTGAAATTCGCTAACTTCTATCATTTAAATTTTTATATTTAGGTTATACTGATGAAATTTTAAACATCTTTTTGAATTAAACCGATCTTTAATATTTTTCTAGTAGTTCAGTTTTTGAGGTTTACAAATTTAAACTCTTCAATTTTAAAGATTTATAAATCAAAATTCTTAAATTTGTATGATTTTGAAGATTAACAGTCAAGAATCTTCCATCGTGAAGAAATTTCGAATATAAATAATCAAAATTAAAGAATTTGTAATTTAAAACTTAAAACTTGCATAATTTAGAATGGTAAATTTTCAGAATTAAAAGCTCTTTAATTGAAAATTTTTAGAAATTTACAATTTTTAGGATTTTCAGGAATTTCAGCAACAGAGCATTAAAATTATCGAATTTTGTATTGTAACACTTGAAGCTCGCATGATTTTTATTTGTAAATTGTAAAAATTAAATCTCTTCCACTTTAAAGAATTAAAATTCAAGCTTTTATATTTTTTTAAATTTACAATACTGAAAACATTTCAATTTTAAGAATGTATAAATAAATACTCCTAAGATTTGATAATGATTTTAAAGATCAAAAATAATTTTTTTAATTCTAAATCTTCCAAACTAAACATAATTTGTAATGCTAATCATCAAAATTGAAAATGTTTTAATTGTAAAACTTAAAACTCACATACTTTTCAAATGTAAATTGGCAAAATTAAAGAATGTTCAGTTTTAAAGATTTACAATTTTGAAGAGTTACATTTTAAAACATAAATTTTAAAGACGTATACAAAAAATCCTTAAAATTAGTTGGGTTGGAAAATCAACAGTCTTGTTTTCATTTCTAAGTCTTCTCCAAGCTGAAAAAATTTCTAATGTAAAGCATAAAAATTACAAGATTCTGAATTGTAAAAAAAACAATTTAATTGAAAATTGTTTTTTTTTTATTGATATTTTTCCATTGAAACTTTATCTATTGGATTAAAAATGTATGTATTTTGTTGCAAATTTTTCTTTCTTGTAGAAAATAAGTATTTTATATTTGAAAATTCATCTTTTTTGTTAGAAATGGATTTATTTCATATTTGGTTCAAAACTTATCTTTATTTGTTAAAAATTCAACTATTCGGGTTAAAAACTGAAGTTATGAAAACAGGTACTTCGAATCATTCAGTAAGATCTCTGAGAATAATCTCATATTTGTGTAATTCAGAACTACACACGAACAACTCACAAGTAATTAAAATGCCCAAATTTTTTCTTCATGCTGAATTACTTATTCTTTCACTTTGTTTTATCAATAAATTATACATTTTTATTATTACTTTTTACAAAAAATAAAATTTTTTATTTATCCAATTTGAATTTTCGCGGAACATTCTCCAGAACAGTTAGCGCCACCTAGTGGCTGGTAAAAATTTAGGAAATCGGATCCGGACGTTATCGATACAGTGGTAACTCACGAAAATAGGGATTCCCCTATTTCTCTTTCTTGTGGTTTGCTCATCCACAGTCATCCACTTGCAGGTTTTCCGTTAAGATCAGAATTGAAAAAAAACGTATAGAAAAAAGTGGTTAGGTATATATACTCAACTTTATTGACTTACAGATAAGCTGCATTTCTTTTTTGAAAATGTTCTATCTGAAATAATAATCAGGGTGTCCGTAAAACTTCATTTTCAAAATGTCCTGATTTTTCCCTTGACTAATGTTTTTTTTTCAATTTAAAAGAAGTCGATGAAAATGATAAAGATTGCAGGTGAATTTTAACGAGTTGAGAACAAACTCATAAGGCTACAAAATAATTCAGGTTGAATTCAAAAGAGTTCAGATAAAATGAATGAAATCTAAAAAATTCCATTGATTTGGTTTCAGTCAAATTGAAATTAATTCCGGCGCATTTAAGTGAAAGGAGCAGAATTCACTGAAATTGAAAATAATTGTTGGTGAATTTAAAAATATGGAAGTGAATTGAAAACAATTCAAAGGAGAATTTAAAAGAATTCAGGATAAATTTCAAACAAATTACTAAAAATATTAGAAAATCCCTTTAAATCTTTGAAACCCTACAAATGACTAAAATCATATAAAAATTCCTTAAAATAGTTTTAAAATACCCTAAAATATTTCAAATGTCTTAAGATTTTTAAAAATCTTGAAAATTATTAAGAATTCTTAAAAATACTCCAATTTCTTTCATATCCTTTGAAATCATTCGAAATTATTACAATATATTAAAAATAACTCGACATAAGATATTTATTAGTCTGTCAAATCTTTTGAAAAACTCTTGAATTTCTTTAAGCGCTTTATAATTTATTGTAAATTTTAAAATAATTATTTAAATAAATTGAAAATTCCTGGGGATTTTTAAAATTATTTTCAAATCCTCAATTTTTTTCAATCCTACGAAATAATCTAAATTGTTATGAATAAATTATTTGAAATCCATTGAAATATTATAAAATCCCGAAAATAATATGAAATCTCATATTTTATAAAATCATGAAAAAGTTTATCAAAATATCTTAAAAGCTTTTAAAATATCTTAAAAATTAGATTCATTGAAATTCTCAGGAATCATCAAAAATCCCTTGGAAACTTTTTAAATATAAAATATTTTCGATCCTATAAAATCGATCAATATCTTATAAAAGTCTCTTAAATTCTTCAAAACCTTATGAAAATTTGTTTAAATGATCTAAAATCATTGAAACCTTAAAAATTTCATGAACAAATTTTTAATTTCTTGAAAATACCTTGGGATCTCTTAAAATACTCTAAAATATTTCATATTATTAAAATTCAACTTTTTAACATTTTGAATGAGATAAGAAAAATTAAATTATGGTCAAAACTTATTAAGAATTTAGCTTTTTTATACTTTCCAAACATTTTGAGATTAAATGTTGTAAAGATCTCTGGGAAAATTTTAAATAGTTTAGGTTTAATTTTTAAAAAATAGTTTAAGTTTTGAAAATTTCAAAATATGCGGAAAAATAATATAGAAAATTCAGAAAATTCTTTTACCTTTTCAGGATTAAAAATTTTTTTTAGGTAAACCCAATTTTGCAGGACGTTAAGGCAGTTGTGCCCAAAGTCAGATATTTAAAAAAAAATAGTTTTTCTATGATTTTAAGAATCAAAATATCGTAACTGATGTCTTTTCAAATAAAAAACATGATTTTTTTTGTGAAAAATTAAAAAACAGACAAAAAAACATTAATTTTATTCTTGTCTTTTGCAATTGAATCTTTTCTGACCTTCGCTTTATACCAATTTTTCAAAAATGATTGCATTTTAAAATAAATGTTTTTTTTTGTGAATTTATACATTTTTCATAAAAAATAATGCTTTTTATTTGAAATGACATCAGTTATAATATGTTGATTTCTAAAATCATAGAAAAACTATTTTTTCAAATATCCGACTTTTGGCACGACAACTATCTAAAGAGAATAAAAAAAATTCTTTAGATTCATGGGAAAATTTCAAATGATTTTTTTCTTTCTAAATTCTCAGAGAAAAGTAAAAAATATTACAAAACATTTTAAATTATCTCCTAAAATTTTGAAAGCGTTGAAAAGAAAAATTCTGCCATCATGCATAATTTTAGAGCAAATTTGAGTAAGTTTAAGAAATACTTAGAAGTTTTGAAACTATTCAAAAATAATTAGAAACTTGTAAGATATTTAAAGAATTTTGTAAAGTTTCAAGAAAATGGAAATAATTCTTGAGGTTCTTAGGAAGAATTAAAATGTCTTTTTACATTCAAAAATTAATGTTAGGAGTATATTTAAAAACACTTCAAAATATTCCAAAGGATTTTTAAAATTGCCAAAAAAGAATCGGAAATATTTTAAGATAATATCTTTAGTTTTAAAGAATTAAAAAAAAACTTCCAAAATATTTGAATAATTTTAAAATATTAGGATTAGAAAATTTTAAAGGATAACAAAAATAATTTTTTCACGATTTATGAAAAAATTTTGTAAGGTTTTTTATTTTGAAAAATTCACTTTCTGAGAAAATTGAAAAACATTTCAAAAGATTTCAAAAGATTTTCTTATATTTCGGAAAAAAGTAGAAGATTTTAAAGCAAAAATTTTCAATTTAGTAAGTTGAAAAAATCAAAACAAAAAAAATCGAGTAAATTCAGGAAATATTAATTAGGTTTGAAAAGGTTGGAAAATAATTTTAAACGGTCACCCATTTTAAAAAATGCACAATTTTAAAGAAAAGATTCCTAGGAAAATATGGAAAATTTCAAGGGAATTTTTTTAAATTCTGAATGATCTTTCAAAATTTTAAAAAAAATTCAAGTAAGCTGAAAATATTTTTAAGAATTTACGAGGTTTTGAAGAGATTTGAAATAGCTTAAAAGTTGGAAGCATTTTCGAAAATAAATCCAAATATTTTTTTGATTTCCAACAAACTTCTAGAAGTTCTAAATATCATTTAAAAAGGCTCGAATTTTTCCGAATATTTTGTATGATCCTGAAATATATTAAAAAAATGTTGATCTTGCATATTCTTTTTTCACACATCTGAAATATTAAAAAGATTTTCTGATTTTCTCAATAATCTTATCAAATTTAGCACATATTCTTACCATTTTTTTATTTATATCTATTATTTAAAAAAATATTTTCTAACAAATAAATCAACGCTACCATTCTTACTGTTCACAATTAAAAATTCTAAATTAAAAATTTGTAAGATTTAATAAATACCAATTTCAAATCTTCAAAATTAAATAATTTTCTAGTTTCAAAATTTTCATTTTCAAAAAACTATTCCAAAAAGGAATACCTGTTTTAAAATAATTTAAAAAAATTTTAATTACCGAAAACTTTTCAAAAAAAGAATCCCTTTTTCGAATAGTTAAAAAGAATTTAATTTCATCCATTTTTTAGTTCAAAATTTTAATTTTCAAAAAACTATTCCAAAAAGGAATACTGCTTTTGGAATATTTTTTTGAAAATTAAAATTGCATCAATTTTTTAATTTTAAAGTTTTAATTTTCAAAAAAATACCGAAAAAAGGGGATTTTGTGGAATAGTTTTCTGAAAATTTAAAATAATAAAATTGATGCAATTTTAATTATCAAAAAACTATTTGAAAAATCCCTTTTTGGAATCGTTTTTTAATAAATTAAAATTGCATTAATTTTTTAGTTTTAATTTTAATATTAAAAAAACAATTAGTTAGAAAACTATTGGAATAGTACACAAAATTTTAATTGCATCAATCTTTTAGTTCAAAATTTTAATTTTCAAAAAAAAATATTCCAAAAAATAAAACTTGCTTTGAAATAATTTAAAAAAAATTAAAATTACAAAAAATTCTCAGTTTCAAAATTTTAATTTTCACAAAATTCTTCCAAAAACGAATACCTGTTTTGGAATAATTTGCTGAATTAATTAATTTAGTAATTAAAATTACAACAATTTTCTCGTTTCAAAATTTTAATTTTAACAAAACTATTCCAAAAAATAATATTTGGTTTAAAATAGTTAAAAAAATTTAAATTACATTAATTTTTTTCCTTACTAAATTGTAAGCTTAAAAAACACTATTTTAAACAAGAATATCTTTTTTTGAAAGTTTTTTGAAAATTAAAATCGCATCAGTTTTTCAGTTTCAAAATTTTAATTTCCAGAAAAATATTCCAGAAAAGAATACCTTTTTGGGAATAATCTTTTGGAAATTAAAATTACATACATTTTTTAGTTTCAGAATTTTAATTTCCCAAAAAATACAAAAAAGGGAGATTTTTTTGGAATAGTTTTCTGAAAATTAAAATTTGGAAACTAAAAAATTGTTGTGATATTAATTTTCAAAAAACGTATCCTTTTATGGAATAGTTAACAAAAATTAAAAAGCATCAATGTTTCAGTTCAAAATCTTAATTTTCCAAAAACTATTCCAAAAAAGAATACCTGTTTTGGAATAATTTTTTGAAAATGAAAATTACTACAATTTTTTATTTTTAAAATTTTGATTTTTACAAAACTATTTTAAAAAAGAATACCTTTTTTGAAATAGTTACTTGGAAATTGAAATTCCATCCATTTTTTTAGTTTCCAAACAAAAACAACATAAACAAACAAAAACAAAATAAACAAAAAACAGAATAAATAAATTATCAAACTAAAAGAAAAGTATTCTATCAAAAAAGACAAATTTTCATCAAAATACATCAATTTTCAACTAAGAAATATAAATTTATAATAACAATTAAAGCTTTAAATTTTCAATTAAAAAAAAATATATAAAAAAACGTACTTTCAATAATAAAATAAATTGTTAACAAAATATTTCAACCAAGTAATTCAGTTTTTAACCAAGAAAGATTGTTAATCAAGACAAAAAAATTTCAACGGAATTATTTAATTTTCAGGCCAAAAATACGATTTTTCTAAAAAAAAAAAAGTTGGATTTTTAACCCGAAACTGTACTTAAAATAAGTTTTTTTCTTTTAAAGCTAAATTAATGACATTCTTACTTGATTTTATGAATAAAATAATAATTTTTATTATTTGCACAAAAAAATGTTTTTCTTTATTGACTAAATATAAATTTTCCCCGTTCAGGAATTAAAAAAATATATAAATTACACTCGTAAATAAACCCAAACAAAATTTTATTTCCTACAAAAACTTTTTATTCATATTTGTTCATAATTTCACAATCATTTCCCTAATTTCTGTTCCTAAACAAAAGGAACGTATTTTTTCTTCACTCCAAATAATACCATAAATTTTTCTCACTTTGAAAATATTCTTCATTCAGAAGAATTAAAGTAAGAAAACCTAATTAGTTTACCTATTTTTTTTTCATTTTTAATTCTATATTTTTTGTTTATTTCTATATTTTTATTCTATAATCAATACTGAATATTACACAATAATCTAAACTTTTCGCATCAGTTTAGGCTGAAAAAAAATCGTTGAAAAAACGATCCGTTCTCAGAATAACATCGAGAATTTTTGGTTTTAGCTTTAAATTACCACCAGTCATTCAGAGTTTCTCCAAGTGCCTTGGCTGCGGCAAATCTTTCCTCAACAGAGAGAAAATTTGTACTAATATTGCTGCTGGATTCTGAAAAAAATTGCATTTTTAAACCAAAAAAATTAAATTAGCAGGCTGGCCGTTTGAATAATGGAAAATAAAAAATTCCTGGTCATTTCCCGGTTCGAAAACATTTTTCATGGTCAAAGAAATTTTAAAAATCGAATTTTAAACTTGTAATATTTCTAACATAAAATCTTTTATAAAAGGGACAAAACAGTATTTCAGATACAAATAATAAATTTTTTAATCTATTCATTCATTTAGAAAAAAATGTCTTTTCTACTATAAAACATGATTTTTTTTTCTCACAAAATATGTGAATTTTCAGCCTAAAGTGATCAATTCCTAACAAAAAAGTGTCATAGTTTATATAATATTTTAATAAAAAAAGGTGAAAATTATATAAAAAGAAAAGGTTTCTAAGACCAAAAAGACGAATTTTCAACAAATAAGGATTTTTCATCCAAGAAAAAAATAAAAAATTATCTAAATTGTTAAACCTTCAAGCCAAAAGACGAATTATTTCTACAAAAACTAAATTTTCAAACAAAAAATATGACTTTTCTGCAAAAAATTAATTTTCAACAAAATAGTTAAACTTTTAATCAAAGAGATAAAATTTCAAATAAAAATATAAATGTTTAGAAAAATATGATTTCTTAACAAACTGATTCAAACCAAATATTTCAATGCCCAACTAAAGCAGAATCATTTTTAAACAAAAAGTGGCATTTTCAATTTAAAAAAAAAAAACGAAATTTCTACAAAAACAGGTGAATTTTTAAATCAAAAATATTAATTTTCAAAACAAAATTTAAATTTTGGTTGAAAAAGAATTCAGTTAATTTTTCAGCTGTAATTTCAACCAAAAGTATGGTTTTTAACAAAACAGTTTACTTTTTAATTAAAAAGTTGCATTTTTATATTAAATATAAACAAAATTTTAATTTTCCATGAAATAGTTAAATTTTCAACAACAAAAAAACAGAATTTTCAACAAAAAAGTAATAATTTTAAACAAAATTTTTTTAAATTTCAAACAAACATTTGCATTTTTATACAACAAAGATGGAATTTCTTTTAAAACAGAGGAATTAAAAATGTTTTGTTGTTAAAAATGCAACTATTTGAATTTTCAAACAATTAAATTTTTAACAAAAAAAAAGATACATTTTTCAACGAATAGTTAAATTTTAAAATAAAAAATCAAAAACATTCCAAAATAAAGGGAATTATTATATTTTAATTTAGGAAAATAAAATTTTAACTAGAAAAAAATTAATTTTATGCGAAAAAATTAATTTTTAACGAATTAGATGAGTTTTTAACAAAATAGTTGAATTTTCTATAAAATAATTTAATTTTCAACCAAATAGTGAAGTTTTTTAAATTAAAAATTTTCAATTAAACATTGATTATTAAAAATTTCATCAAATAAATATTATTTAAACCACAGAAAAAAACGAATTTTCAACAAAATAGTTGAATTTTCAACCAAAAAAAACAACATTTTAAAACGAATAGTTGAATTTTGAAATAAAAAACATATTCCAAAATGAAAGGAATTATCAAATTTTAATTTAGGAAAATAAATGTTTTAAATGTAAAAAATGAATTTTATACAAAAAAATTAATTTTTAATGAATAAAATAAGTTTTTAACAAAATAGTTGAATTTTCTAAAAAAAAATTTAATTTTCAACCAAATAGTGAAGTTTTTTAAATTAAAAAGATAAATTTTCAATTAAAAATTGATTATTTAAAATTTCGTTATATAAATATTATTTCAACCACAGAAAAAAAACGAATTTTCAACCAAAAAAAAACAACATTTTAAAACGAATAGTTGAATTTTGAAATAAAAAACATATGCCAAAATGAAAGGAATTATCAAATTTTAATTTAGGAAAATAAATGTTTTAAATGTAAAAAATGAATTTTATACAAAAAAATTAATTTTTAATGAATAAAATAAGTTTTTAACAAAATAGTTGAATTTTCTAAAAAAAAAATTTAATTTTCAACCAAATAGTGAAGTTTTTTAAATTAAAAAGATAAATTTTCAATTAAAAATTGGTTATATAAAATTTCGTTATATAAATATTATTTCAACCACAGAAAAAAAACGAATTTTCAACAAAATAGTTGAATTTTCAACCAAAAAAAAAACAACATTTTAAAACGAATAATTGAATTTTAAAATAAAAAACATAAATATTTCAAAATGAAGGGAATTATCAAATTTTAATTTAGGAAAATAAATGTTTTAAATATAAAAAATGAATTTTATACAAAAAAATTAATTTTTAATGAATAAAATAAGTTTTTAACAAAATAGTTGAATTTTCTAAAAAAAAATTTAATTTTCAACCAAATAGTGAAGTTTTTTTAAATTAAAAAGATAAATTTTCAATTAAAAATTGATTATTTAAAATTTCGTTATATAAATATTATTTCAACCACAGAAAAAAAAACGATTTTTCAACAAAATAGTTGAATTTTCAACCAAAAAAAAAACATTTTAAAACGAATAGTTGAATTTTAAAATAAAAAACATAAATATTTCAAAATGAAGGGAATTATCAAATTTTAATTTAGGAAAATAAATGTTTTAAATGTAAAAAATGAATTTTATACAAAAAAATTAATTTTTAATGAATAAAATAAGTTTTTAACAAAATAGTTGAATTTTCGAAAAAAAAATTTAATTTTCAACCAAACAGTGAAGTTTTTTAAATTAAAAAGATAAATTTTCAATTAAAAATTGGTTATTTAAAATTTCGTTATATAAATATTATTTCAACCACAGAAAAAAAAACGAATTTTCAACAAAATAGTTGAATTTTCAACCAAAAAAAACAACATTTTAAAACGAATAGTTGAATTTTAAAATAAAAAACATAAATATTTTAAAATGAAGGGAATTATCAAATTTTAATTTAGGAAAATAAATGTTTTAAATGTAAAAAATGAATTTTATACAAAAAAATTAATTTTTAATGAATAAAATAAGTTTTTAACAAAATAGTTGAATTTTCTAAAAAAAAAAATTTAATTTTCAACCAAATAGTGAAGTTTTTTAAATTAAAAAGATAAATTTTCAATTAAAAATTGGTTATTTAAAATTTCGTTGAATAAATATTATTTCAACCACAGAAAAAAAAACGAATTTTCAACAAGATAGTTGAATTTTCAACCAAAAAAAACAACATTTTAAAACGAATAGTTGAATTTTAAAATAAAAAACATAAATATTTCAAAATGAAGGGAATTATCAAATTTTAATTTAGGAAAATAAATGTTTTAAATGTAAAAAATGAATTTTATACAAAAAAATTAATTTTTAATGAATAAAATAAGTTTTTAACAAAATAGTTGAATTTTCTATAAAAAAATTTAATTTTCAACCAAATAGTGAAGTTTTTTAAATTAAAAAGATAAATTTTCAATTAAAAATTGATTATTTAAAATTTCATTAAATAAATATTAGGCTTCCGTTTCCGGTACCGATCGCGAAAGAACTTTTTTTGTGAAGTGGTGTATTTTTGGCTTTGGTGTAGGAAATAAGGGTGAGTGGATGCAGAAAAGGCAGAAAGTGCGGAGATCGAGTGTAAAGGAAGAAGGGTGAGTGAAGCCAAAGGTGTGATGGGTGAAAGTGAGTGATTTGAAGTGAAAATTTGTGGCGTGTGAAATTTTTGAGGCTAGGAGTGAAAAAATAGTTGCTTGGTCAGGGGGGCAAGAGGTAGGAAATAAAGGCGGGAAACGTCACAGAGCTTTGGGTAAGGTAGGATGCCGACGACGCGAAGTCCACAAACTGGCGCCAGAGGGCAACAGTTACTGGACGATCGCACAGAGCAGAAAACCACAGTGGCTGCAACAGCTGACGTTGCTGAAAGCATTGAAAGTGGGGGGATGGGTAACGTTGATCGCAGTGACAGCAGCGGTGATGAAAGTGCCGAGAAGTCGACCCGGGTGGGGAGGGTAGCGGATTCAGGTACGGGCAAGCAACGGGGAAGGCCCTCAAATTTACAGCGCCTTAACAAGCTAGGCAACGCGGGTTCGAACAGAAGTCTGGACGAATGGCAAAAAAAGGGAAGCGCGACTAGCAGTGAAGGGGAGGAAAAAAGGAAAAGAGTGGCTGGGGAAGATGAGGTAGAAAGGGACCAGGAGAACAAGAGAGTTAGAATTGAAAGGAAAACACCAGAGAGAGAGAGAGAGGGGGGGGGGGGGGGGGGGGGGGGGGGGGGGGGGGGGATGTTTGAAAAATTGGAAGCTCTCATTAAAGGGTTTAGAGAGGAAACAAGAAAGAGATTGGATGACATGAATAGGGATATGAATAGGCAGGGAACCGATGTAAGGGGGGAAGTGAAAAAGGTCAGAGAAAAATGGAATAAACGTTGGAAGGAGGAGAAAGATAAGGTTTGGGTTAAGCTAGAGAGCATTGAGAATAGACAGAGAGAGGTTGACGAACAGAGATCTAGAGAAATAAAACAGTTGGAAGAGCGGGTATCCAGTCTAGAAATTAGGAATGAGCATATGGGGGAAGAAACAGAAAATGAGGAAATAGTTCAAGGGAATAAAAAGAACATCCGAAGTGAGAATGAAAGATTGAAGAAAAGACTCAGTGAGATCGAAAGAAGATTAGAAGGGGAAGAAAGGGCAAAGAGGAAAAATAACATAGTAGTCAAGAGATTAAAAGTGGAGAGTGAAACAGAAGTAGTGGAAATAACAAATCTTTTTCGAGATATTAGAGTGCAGGTAAGGGTAGAAGGAGTCAAGAGAATAGGAGGGACAAAAGAAGGAGAAGAAGGAATGTTTCTAGTAAAAGTGGGGAGTAAGGAGGAGAAAAAGAAAATTATGGAGAGAAAAACATTATTGAGAGGAAAAAGGGAAAGAATTGAAGAAGATCTGTCATGGATGGAGAGGAAAAGGAGATGGCAAATAGAGCAGAGGACTTGGGTATCGAGGGAAAAGGGCCATATGGTATGAATAGGGAGAGAAGGTTATGGATAAATGGGGGGAATGGTGCTGGGAAGAATTAGAAGAATTAAGGAAAAAAGGAAAAAGTTTTGAGAAAGGTAGGGGGAAGGGAGACGAAAAAGAGTCTAGAAATATATCAGAGGGGTTTCCAAGCGGCAAAGGAGAAACAAAGTAAAGAGGAAAGAAGAGGGAGGGGAAGAGAGAAACTGAAAATAGCTTTCTGGAATGTGTCAGGTTTGAAGAACAAGAACAAAGGATTCTGGGAGGAGTTAGAAAAGTGGGATGTGATTATGATGAGTGAAACTTGGGCAGATGAGAAGGACTGGAAGGGAATAAAAAAGATGTTAACGAAAGGTTATGTGTGGACAATGCAAGAAGCAAGAAAGAAACACGTTAAAGGGAGAGGGATGGGCGGCATGGTGTCAAGGGTGGAAAAAGAATTAGCAGTAAAAGGGAGAAAAGATGGGAACATGGAGGAAAAGGATGGAACAATGATAAGAAAAATTATAATTGGGAAAGTAAAAATAGCAGTGGTGTGTGTATACAGAAGAAGAGGGGAACAGGGAGGCTGGAGAGTAATAAGGAGGTGGATGGAGGAAAAGAAGGAAGAATCGGTTTTAATAGGGGGGGACTTAGATGCATGGACTGGCAAACAAGGGAGAGGGTTATGGTATGAAGAAAAGGAAGCATTTATAAGGAACTCCAAACATAGAGAGACGGACAGGGAGGGGAGGAAGTTACTAGACATGATAGGAGAAACAGGATGGTTTATATGCAATGGCAATATGAAAGGAGATGAGGAAGGGGAGATCACATTCATAGGAAAGGGAGCAACAGTAATAGACTACATCTTAGCTAAAGAAAGAATGCGGCATATGATAGGAAGTATGAAGGTAGGGAATGAGATAGGGTCCGAGCACTTCCCGCTCATAGTTACACTAAGAAGAGGCGTCAGTAAGCGCGGCAGAGGGAGAAAGGAAAAAGGGTGCGAACGAAATACGAAAATGGGGACGAAGCGATGAAGTTTGGAGGAGAAGGCATTAGGGATGGGATGTGGAAGATCTGCAACAAGATATGGAAAGGGGAAGGTTGGCCGGAAGAGTGGACGACGGGACTGGTGGTACCGCTTGTCAAGAAAGGG
>NC_046661.1:96454570-96455624 GCF_010883055.1 Belonocnema kinseyi
CAAAGCAGCGTTTGACTCAGTGAATAGAAAAGTACTATGGCAGGCAATGAAAGAGAGGGGTGTAGAGGAAAAGTTAGTGGAGAGGATCAAGGAAATTTTTACTGAAACCATGATTAGGGTGAAAATAGGAAAGAAAAAAGGGCAGGTTTTCTGGACAAGCCGAGGTCTAAGGTAGGGGTGCCCTTTGAGTCCGTTACTATTTAGTATCCTATTGGCAGACTTAGAGGAGAAGCTAAAGGAGAAAGGGAAAGGAGAAACGGTTTTGGGTAATAGCAAACTACTTTCTCTAGCATACGCAGACGATGTAGTTCTATTAGCAAATGATGAGAAGGGGATGAACCCAATGATGAGAATCTTCGAAGAGTATGTGGGAACAAAAGAGCTGACGGTGAACGTAGATAAGACAAAGGTGATGTGTTTCAAAAAGAGAAAGAGCAAAATAAATTACGTTTGGAAGATGAACGGACAAAAGTGGAAATTGTGGAGTTCCGTTACCTAGGTTTTTGGTTTGAGGCAGAAGGAGGAAACGAACTGGAGGTGAGGAAAAGAATTCAATGTGCGAGTAAAGTAATGGGCCAAGTATGGGGTATAGGAAAGAGAAGGTTCAAGAACGATTGGAGAATGAGGTTCTGGTTGTTTGATGCGTTGGTGTGGGGGGTGTTGTGTTATGGTCTGGAAATCTGGGGATGGAAGGAAAATAGGAAAGTAGAGAGCATGCATGAGCGATTTCTGAGGTGGGTAATGGGGGTTAGCTGGAATTGCCCAGGATATATGTTAAAAGAAGAGTTAGGAAGAGAAAATACGGTTACTAAACCAATTAAGAGAGCATGGAGGTTCGAAGAGAAGCTAAAAAGGGGAGAGGGAAGTAAAATTGCACAAACATGCTTCGACAAAATTCGGAACAATGAAGAGAGAGGTAATGTGAGAAATTCAAAATCGGAGGAAGAAAGGCTAAAAATGAGAAGGGTGTGTAATATTCGAGAAGGGGTTATGGAGTGGCAGGACATAGAGTTAGAGCTATTGGTTAAACAAGGAGAAGAGAGATGGACAAAGA
>NC_046661.1:96455724-96481604 GCF_010883055.1 Belonocnema kinseyi
GATGTGGATGAAGAAATTGGATGAAGTAAGGGAAAGCAAGGGAGTAGGGCAGAGCCAAACGGGTGATCCTGAAAAGGGACAGTAAAAAACGAACATTGTTTTTAATGTCGTGGAAAATGCATTTCTTTTATGGTAAGAGGAAACGGAAGCCCTGGAAGCTCCCTCATTTTAGGAATTAATATCACTACTGTTACTATTGTTTATCCCACGTAATGCGAAAGAGAAGAATATAAGTAGTAGTTAAGTTAGACTAAGGATGGAATTGTAAATACATGTACAGGGAGCGGAGGCCCTCAAACCCGTAAAAGGGAGAGATCAAATATATACATACATACATACATTAAATAAATATTTTTTTCAATCACAGAAAAAAACGAATTTTCAACAAAATAGTTGAATTTTCAAACAAAAAAAATACATTTTCAAACGAATAGTTGAATTTTAAAATAAAAAATAAAAAAAATTAAAAAATAACGGGAATTATTATATTTTCATTTAGGAAAATAAATTCTTAACTATAAAAAAATTAATTTTATAGAAAAAAATTAATTTTTAACGAATTGGATGAGTTTTTAACAAAATAGTTGAATTTTCTATAAAATAATTTAAATTGCAACCAAATAGTGACGTTTTTTAAATTAAAAAGATAAATTTTCAATTAAAAATTGATTATTTATAATTTCATTAAATAAATATTATTTCAACCACAGAAAAAACGAATTTTCAACAAAATAGTTGAATTTTCAACCAAAAAAAAAAAAACATTTTCAAACGAATAGTTGAATTTTAAAATAAAAAACATAAATATTCCAAAATGAAGGGAATTATCAAATTTTAATTTAGGAAAATAAATGTTTTAAATGTAAAAAATTAATTTTATAGACAAAAAATAATTTTTAACGAATTAGATGAGTTTTTAACAAAATAGTTGAATTTTCTATAAAATAATTTAATTTGCAACCAAATACTGACGTTTTTTACGTTAAAAAGATAAAATATGAATTAAAAATTGATTATTTAAAATTTCGTTATATAAATATTATTTCAACCACAGAAAAAAACGAATTTTCAACAAAATAGTTGAATTTTCAACCAAAAAAAATACATTTACAAACGAATAGTTGAATTTTAAAATAAAAAACATAAATATTCCAAAGTAAAGGGAATTATCAAATTTTAATTTAGGAAAATAAATGTTTTAAATGTAAAAAATTAATTTTTAACGAATTAGATGAGTTTTTAACAAAATAGTTAAATTTTCTATAAAATAATTTAATTTTCAACCAAATAGTGATGTTTTTTAAATTAAAAAGATAAATTTTCAATTGAAAATTGATTATTTAAAATTTCATTAAATAAATATTATTTCAATCACAGAAAAAAATGAATTTTCCACAAAATAGTTGAATTTTCAACCAAAAACAAATACATTTTCAAACGAATAGTTGAATTTTAAAATCAGAAATTAAAAATATTCAAAAATAACGGGAATTATTATATTTTAATTTAGGAAAATAAATTTTTTAAATTTAAAAAATTAATTTTATACAAAAAAAATTAATTTTTCACGAATTCGATGAGTTTTCAACAAAATAGTTGAATTTTCTATGAAATAATTTAATTTTCAACTAAATAGTAAAGTTTTTTAAATTAAAAAGATAAATTTTCAATTAAAAATTGATTATTTAAAATTTCGTTAAATATATATTATTTCAAACACAGAAAAAAACGAATTTTCAACAAAATAGTTGAATTTTCAACAACAAAAAAAATACATTTTCAAACGAATAGTTGAATTTTAAAATCAAAAATATTCAAAAATAACGGGAATTATTATATTTTAATTTAGGAAAATAAATGTTTTAAATGTAAAGAATTAATTTTATACAAAAAAATTAATTTTTAATGAATAAAATGAGTTTTTAACAAAATAGTTGAATATTCTATCAAAAAATTTATTTTTCAACCAAATAGTGAAGTTTCTTAAATTAAAAAGATAAATTTTCAATTAAAAATTGATTACTTAAAATTTCATTAAATATAATTTCAACCATAAATTTCCAACAAAATAGTTCAATTTCCAACCAAAAAAATACATTTTTAAACGAACAGTTGAATTTTAAAATAAAAGACATAAATATTCCAAAATAAAGGGAATAATTATATTTTTATTTAGGAAAATAAATTTTTAACTATTAAAAAATCAATTTTATAGAAAAAAATTAATTTTTAACGAATAAAATGAGTTTTTAACAAAATAGTTGAATTTTCTATAAAATAATTTAATTTTCAACCGGATAGTGAAGATTTTATTTAAAAAGATCTATTAAAAATTGATTATTTAAAATTTCATTAAATAAATATTATTTCGAACACAGAAAAAAACGAATTTTAAACAAAATAGTTGAATTTTCAACCAAAAAGATATATTTTTAAACGAATAGTTGAATTTTAAAATAAAAAATACAAATTTCCAACAAAAAGTCGAATAATTGCATTTTCATAAAAAAAATTAATTTTATACAAAAAGACTTGAATTTAAAAAAAAAACTTAATTTTTAACCACACAGTTCAACTTTGAATTAATTAGTTGAATCTTCCACAAAAAGATGAGTTTTGAACCAAATAATTACAATTTTAACAAAATAGTCGAATTTTTTAATTAAAAAGATAAATTTTAAATTAAAATTGTATTGAATTAAAATTATTTCAACCACAAAAAAAAAACAAATTTTAAACAAAATCATTTAATTTCCAATCGAAAAGAATGAATTTTGTATCCAAAAAGGAGAATTTCCAGCAAAACAGGCAATTTTTCGACCAAACCAGATAATTTTTTTTACAAAATATTTGAATTGTTAATAAAATAATGAAATTTGAAACAAAATAGTTGATTTTTCAACTAACAAAGATGAATTTTTAATCTAAACAAAATACATTTTTAAATGAATAGTTGAATTTTAAAATAAAATAAAAATAAAAATTCCAAAATAATTGGAATTATTAAATTTTCATTTAGAAAAATAAAATTTTAACTACAAAAAAATGATTTTTTTTACGAATAAAATTAGTTTTTTGACCAAATAGTTAAATTTTCTATAAAATAATTTAATTTTCAACTAAATTGTTACATTTTTTTAATTAAAAAGGCAAATTTTCAATTAAAAAAAGGAATATTAAAAATTTCATGGAATAAAAAATATTTCAAACACAGAAAAAAAGTAATTTTAAACAAAATAGTTGAGCTTTTAACCAAAATGACATATTTTCTACAAAACACTTGAATTTTCGATTCACAAAAATATGAATTTTCAACCAAATGTCAATTATGAGCCAAATGGATCCATTTTCGACCAAAATAAAAGAATTTTCCAACCAAAAAAGATGATCTTTTAACCAAATATAAATTTTAAATCAAACAGTTGAATTTTTGATCAAATTATTGTTATTTTTAATCGTAAAGACGTTTTTTTTACAAAATAGTTAAATTTTCTATCCGCAAAAAATACAAATTTTTAACCAAATGTTAATTTTGAACCAAAGAGTTGAAT
This sequence comes from Belonocnema kinseyi, assembly GCF_010883055.1. NCBI lineage: Eukaryota > Metazoa > Arthropoda > Insecta > Hymenoptera > Cynipidae > Belonocnema > Belonocnema kinseyi. The sequence continues at coordinate 96,459,276 of NC_046661.1, forward strand.
TTTCAAGAAAAATAATCGAATTTTTAAATAAAAAAAGACGGATTTTCTACAAAACACTTAAATTTTCAATCCGCAAAAATATGAATGTTGAACTAAATGTTAATTTTAAACCAAATAGTGGAATAAAAACAATAGAATTTTTAACTCGAAAATATGAATTTTAAACAAAACAGTTGAATTTTTTACCCAAAAATATGACTTTTAAAAAAAGGTTAATTTTAAACCAAAGATATCTTTAATTATTAATTAATAATTAATTAATAAATTAATAATTATTAAAATAATTTTCAACAAAGTGATTTAAATTTCAACCAAGTCATTGAATTTTTAACCAAGAAGATTAATTTTCAAGAAAAAAAAGGAATTCTCAATAAAAAATATAAATTTTAAAGCAAATAGTTGATTTTTTAACTAAAAACGATCAATTTTCATCAAAAAATGGCGTATATAAATTTTTAGTTCAAAAAATTATGCAAAAAAAATTTCAAAAAATAAAACAAACTTTCCACAAACTAATTCAAAATAATTTTCAACCAATAACACAAACGAATTTTCAACTAAATAGGTCAATCTTCATTCAATAAAATTAAGTTTAAACAAACTAGTTCAACTTTTCACCAAGTATTTAAATTTTCTATACAAAAATATGATGTATCATAATTAAATTTTCAACTAAATTGTAGAATTTTTAATAAAAAAAAATAATTAAAAAAAAACTATAATAATAGAACTTTCAGTTAAAAATAATTAACTTCTATCGAAAATATTTGGATTTTCTTTTAGGATTCTATCAACTCTGTTGGCATTTAAGCAACAAAAAGAATTGTAAAATCTAATAATTAAATTTTTAATTAAGTTGTACAATTTTTAATAAAAAAAAATTAATTTTTAGCAAAAACTATAATAGTAAAACTTTTAGTTAAAAATAATTAAATTAAAAATTAAAAATAGGGCGGAAAAGAGGATTTTTTTTTAAGAAGGGAAAAAAGTGAATTATGCACATCTTAAATCCAACATTTCTTACCTTCGATCTTTTCAATTTTCAGATCAGGAATCAGGAGATTTTCTTCACACTCTTCAGTCTCCATTTTGTCATTTAAAAGTTTTTTAATCTCGTTTTCAGACAAGGGACTCAGAGTGAAATTGTCGCCCCTGCAGGCTCGATTTCTTTGACAATATTCGATAAATTCTCGCCAGCAAGGATCGATTTGCAAGACCTTCGGATTTCCCACTACGATTAACAAAGATTTCGCTCGAGTAATCGTTACGTTAAAGCGCTGCAAAAATTTGATAACATAATTATTTTTAAATTACCATGGTGGCGACTTGACAAACATTAAAATTTTCACTAACAAAGATGTATTTCTAACCAAATAATTAAATCCTCAAGCAAAAAAACAAACAAAAATTCCAGAAGGTAGGCATTTTCAACCAACAAATTTTCTATAAAAAAAATCTGGCTTTCCCATCGAAAATAACCAATTTTGTATCCCAAAAAGTCTAATTTTCAACAAAAGAGGAATATTTTCGACCAAATCAGATTAGTTTTTTGTTGAGAAAATATTTAAATTGTTAATAAAATAATTAAATTATAAATAAAATAGTTGAATTTTCAATTCCAAATGATTTAAAGATTAAAAGAGACAAACAAAAAAATTTAATTGTTTAAAAAATAACAAATAAATTAACTAAAAAAATAAGAAAACAAGTCGCATTTTTAACCAAACAATTTTTAACAAAAAAAGGATAAATTTTTAAACGAATAATTGAATGAAAAAAAAAACACATAAATTTTTCAAAATAAATGGAACTATTATATTTGTATTGAGGAAAATAAATTTCTATAAATAATTTAATTTTCAACCAAATAGTTCAATTTTGTAATTAAAAAGATAAATTTTAAATTAAAATTTCATTAAATTAAAATTATTTTAACCACAAAAAACATAATTTAAACAAAATCGTTTAATTTTCAATCTCAAATGATGAATTTCCAACAACATAGTTGAATTCCATTCAAATATTTGAAATTTTAAGACAAAAATACAAAAACAAACAAATTAAATTGCTTAGAAAATAACAAATAAATTAACTAAAAAAAATATAAAACATTTAATTTCAACGAAAAAGTTGGATTTTTAACCAAATAATTAAATCCTGAAACAAAAAAAAATAAAATAAATTTTCCAGAAGATAGGCATTTTCAGACAAAAACTTTTCTAACAGAAAAGATGAATTTCCGATTGTAAAGAATGAATTTTGTATCCAAACAGTCATATTTTCAACACAAAAGGCAAATTTTCGACCAAACCAAATGATTTTTTGAAATTTTTGAATTGTTAATCAAATAATTAAATTTTTAATTAAGAATATACATGTTTAAACAAATAGTTGAATTTTAAAATAGAAAACATAAATTTTCAAAAATAAATGTAGTTATTACATTTTCATTTAGGAAAATAAATTTTTAACTATGAAAAAATTAATTTTGTACATATAAATTATTTATTAATTAAAAAATTTAAGTTTCATTAAATGAAAATAATTTCAACCACAAAAAATTTTGTACACAAAATAGTTGGATTTTCAACCAAAAAAGATACATTTTTAAACAAATGGTTGAATTTAAAAATAAAAAACATAAAATTTTCAAAATAACGGGAATTATTAAATTTTAATTTGGGAAAATAAATTTCTTAAATGTAAAAAATTAATTCTATACACAAAAATTAATTTTTCACGAATAAAATGAGTTTTTAACAAAATAGTTCAATTTTCTATCAATAAATTTAATTTTCAACTAAATAGTTGTAAAATGTCCATTACAAATTGAATATTTAAAATTTCATCAAATAAAAATAATTTCAACCACAGAAAAAACGAATTTCGAACTAAAAAGTTGAATTTTCAAACAATAAGATACATTTTCAAACGAATAGTTGAATTTTATAATAAAAAATACAAATTTCCAACAAAAAGTCCAATTATTGCATTTTCATTTTTTGGTAATTAATTTTATACAAAAAACTTGAATTTTTAACGAATAAAATTAATTTTTAACAAAATAATTACATTTTCAACAAAAAAGTTGAATTTTTTCGTATAAAAAAAAAAATTTTTTAATTAAAATTTCATTCAATAAAAAATATTTCAACCACAATAAACAAATTTTCAACAAAATCGTTTAATTTTCAAACCAAAATGATGAATTTTTAACAACAAAGTTGAATTCAAATAAAATATTTGAATTTTGAAAACAAAAATACAGAAACACACCAAAAATTAAATTACTTAAAAAATAACAAATAAGTTAACTTGGAAAAAAATACAAAACGTTAAAGTTCAGCGAAGAAAGTTGCATTTTTAACCAAATAATTAAATCCTCAAGCAAACAAACAAATCAAAATTCCAGAAGGTAGGCATTTTCAACCAAAAACTTTTCTATAAAAAAAGTTGTATTTCCAATCGAAAATAACCAATTTTGTTTCCCAAAAAGTCGAATTTTCAACAAAATAGGAAAATTTTCGACCAAACCAGAATAGGTTTTTGTTGAGAAAATATTTAAATTGTTAATAAAATAATTAAATTATAAATAAAATAGTTGAATTTTCAATCCAAAATGATTAAAGATAAAAAGAAACAAACAAAAAATTTAATTTTTTAAAATATAACAAATAAATTAACTTAAAAAATATAAGACATTGCAGTTCAAAGAAAAAAAGTTGCATTTTCAAACAAATAATTAAATTCCCAAGCCAAAAGGACATGTAAATTTCTATCAAATCAAATGATCTTTTTTTTTACAAAACAGTTAAATCGTCAATAAAATGATGAAATTTTGAACAAAATAGTTGAATTTTCAACCAACAAAGACGAATTTTCAAACAATTAAATTTTTAACAAAAAAAAGGATAAATTTTTAAACGAATAATTGAATGAAAAAAAAAACACATAAATTTTCCAAATAAATGGAACTATTATATTTTTATTGGGGAAAATAAATTTTTATAAATAATTTAATTTTTTACCAAATAGTTGAATTTTTAAATTAAAAAAATAAATTATAAATTAAAATTTCATTAACTAAAAATTATTTCAACCACAAGAAAGAAAATTTGAACAAAATCGTTTAATTTTCCATCTAAAATGATAAATTTATAACAACATAGTTGAATTCAAATCAAACATTTGAATTTTTAAAACAACAATACACAAACAACCAACTTAAATTACTCAGAAAAAAACAAATAAATTAACTAAAAATACATATTAAAGATTGAAGAACAGAATATATTTTTAAAAGAATATTTGAATTTTAAAACTAAAAACATCAAATTTCCAAAATAAATGGAGTTATTACATTTTCATTTAGAAAAAAAGTTTAACTGTAAAAAATGAATTCTATAGAACAAAATTAATTTTTCACGAATAAAATAAGTTTAACAAAATAGTTCAATTTTCTATAAAAAAATTTAATTTTCAACCAAATAGTTGAGTTTTTTAAATTAAAAAGGTAAATTTTCAATTAAAAATTGAATATTTAAAATTTCACTGAATCAAAATAATTTCAACCAGAAAAAAAAAAGAATTTAAAACTAAATAGTTGAATTTGGAACGAAAAAGATAAATTTTCAAACGAAAAGTTGAATTTGTTAATTAAAAAGATCAATTATAAATTAAAATTTCATTAACTAAAAATTATTTTAACCACAAAAAAAAATTTGAACAAAATCGTTTACAACAAATTAAATTACTTAGAAAATAAATAAATTAACTAAAAAAATACAAAACGTTCAAGTTCAACGAAAAAGTTCCATTTTCAACCAAATAATTAAATCTTCAAGCAAAAAAAAGAAAATAAATTTTCCAGAAGATAGGCATTTTCAAACAAAAACTTTTCTAACGGAAAAGATGAATTTCCGATCGTAAAGAATGAATTTTGTATCCAAAAAGTCAAATTTTCAACACAAAAGAGGCAAATTTTCGACCAAACCAAATGATTTTTTGAAATCTTTGAATTATTAATCATATAATTAAATTTTTAATTAAGAATATACATGTTTAAACAAATAGTTGAATTTTAGAATAAAAAACATAAATTTTCCAAAATAAATGTAGTTATTACATTCTCGTTTAGGAAAATAAATTTTTAACTATGAAAAAATTAATTTTGTACATATAAATTGATTATTAATTTAAAAATTTAAATTTCATTAAATGAAAATAATTTCAACCAAAAAAAATTAAAAAAAAAAAGAGTTGAATTTTCAACCACAAAAGATAAATTTTAAACGAATAGTTGAATTTTAAAATAAAAAACATAAAATTTCCGAAATAAATGGAGTTATTACATTTTAATTTAGAAAAAAAAGTTTAACTGTAAAAAATGAATTCTATAGAAAAAAATTAATTTTTCACGAATAAAATAAGTTTTTAACAAAATAGTTCAATTTTTTATCAAATAATTTAATTTTCAACCAAATAGTTGTAAATTTTCAATTAAAAATTTAATATTTAAAATTTCATTAAATAAAAATAATGTCAACCATAGAAAAAATGAATTTTTAACTAAATCGTTTAATTTTCAAACCAAAATGATGAATTTCTAACAACAAAGTTGAATTCAAATCAAATATTTGAATTTTTGATACATCAACACAAAAAATTAAATTAATTAGAAAATAACAAATAAGTTAACTTGGAAAAAAATACAAAACGTTAAAGTTTAGGGGAAAAAGTTGCATTTTTAACCAAATAATCAAATCCTCAAGCAAAAAAAAAAGGTGTATCCTCAAGCCAAAATTTTCTGTAAAATAATTTAATTTTAAACCAAAGAGTTGAATTTTTAAAATTAAAAATGGAATATTTAAAATTTCATTAAATAAAAATTAATTCGAAAACAGAAAAAAATAATTTCAAACAAAATGTTGAATTTTCAAACAAAATTTTGTAACAAAATAATTACATTTTCAACAAAGCAGTGGAATTTTTTTTTATTAAAAAGATAAAATTTTAACTAAAATTTCATTAAATTAAAATTATTTTAACCACTAAAAACAAATTTTAAACAAATAAGTTTAATTTTTCATTTAAAATGATGAATTTCTAACAACATACTTGAATTCAAATCAAATATTTGAATTTTTCAAACAAAAAGACACAGAAAAATTAAACTGCTTAAAAAATAATAAAAAATTAACTAAAAAATATAAATCATTAAAGTTTAACGAAACAAGTTGCATTTTCAACCAAACATTTTTATAACAAAAAAGATGAATTTTCGAACGAAAAGAATCAATTTATCCAAAAAGGCGAACTATCAATAAAACAGGGAAATTTTCGACCAAAACAGATGATTTTTTTTACGAAATATTGGAATTGTTAGTAAAATAATTAAATTTGAACAAAATAGTTGAATTTTCAAACAATTAATTAAATTTTTAAACAAAAAAGGATACATTTTTAAACGAATAGTTGAATTTTAAAATAAAAAATATAAATTTCTAAGAAAAAGTGGAATAATTGAATTTTCATTAAAAAAAAAAAATTAATTTTTTCAAAAAACTGGATTTTTACCGTATAAAATTAATTTTTAACCAGATAGTTCAACTTTAAACTAATTAGTTAAATCTTCCACAAAAGATATGAATGTTTGATAAAATAATTACATTTCCAATAAAACAGTTGAATTTTTAAATTAAAAAGACAAATTTTCAATTAAAATTTCATTACATAAAATCTATTTCAACAAAAAAGAAAAAAATTTTCAAACAAAATAGTTTATTTTGTATTGAATTAAAAAGAAAAATTGTCAATTAAAATTTCTTTAAATAAAAATTCTTTGAATAAAGAAAAAAAAACAACAATTTTCCAAACAATAAGGACAAATTTTCAAGCAAATGTTAATTCTGAATCAAATGTTAATTTTAAACAAAATAGTTGAATTCTTGATAAAAATAACAGAATTTTCAATCAAATGTTAATTTTGAACCAAATAGTTGATTTTTTGACCAAATTAATTTTATTTTTAACCTCAAAAGACGATCTTTATTTAAAACAGTACAATTTTCTGTCCGAAAAAAATATAAATTTTTAAATAAATGTTGATTTTGAACCCAATAATTGAATTTTCCACCCAAATAATAGAACAAAATATTTGGAACAAAATAGTTGAATCTTCAACCAACAACGATAAATTTTCAAACAATAATTTATTTTTTAATCAAAAAAATATACATTTTTAAGCTAATAGTCGAATTTTTAAATAAAAAACATAAATTTTCCAAAATAAATGGAATTATTATATTTTCATTATGGACAATATATGTTTAAATATAAAAAAATTGATTTTATACAAACAAAAATTTTTAATGAATAAAATGATTTTTTGACAAAATAGTTACATTTTCTATAAAATAATTTCATTTTCAAAGAAATAATTATATATTTTAAATTAGAAGGGTAAATTTTCAATTCAAAATGAAATATTTAAAATTTCATTAAATAAGAATAATTTCAACCACAGAAGAAAAACGAATTTTAAACTAAATAGTTAAATGTTCAACCAACAAGGATGAATTTTCAACCAAAAAATATACATTTTCAAACGAATATTTGAATTTTAAAATTAAAAATTTCAAAAAAAAAAGTGAAATAATTGTTATTTCATAACAAAAAAATTAATTTTATACACAAAAACTTTAATTTTTATCGAATAAAATTAATTTTTAACACATAGTTCTATTTTGAACTAATTAGTTGAATCTTCGACAAGAAAGATAAGTTTAAACAAAATACTAAACATTTTCAACAAAATAGTTGAATTTTTTGATTTAAAATAAAAATTTTTAATTGAAATTTCATTAAATAAAAATTACTTCATCAACAACGAAATTTTTTAAAAACAAAATCATTTAATTTTCAATCTAAAATTATGAATATCTAACAACAGAATTGAATTCAAATAAAAAATTTGAATTTTTAAGACAAAAAGACACAAAAAATAATTGAAAATTTACAAAATAACAAGTAAATTAACTAAAAAACATTCAAGTTCAACGAAAAAAGTTGCATTTTTAACCAAATAATTAAATCCTCAAGAAAAAAAATTAAATAAAATAAATTTTCCAGAAGATAGGCATTTTCAAACAAAAACTTTTCTAACAGAAAAGATAAATTTCCGACCGAAAAGAATCAATTTTGTATCCAAAAAGGCGAATTTTCAACAAAACAGATAAATTTCGAACAAATCAGATGATTTTTTTTTCACGAAACAGTTGAATCTTTAATAAAATATTCAATTGGAGTTATTACATTTTCATGTAAGAAAATAAATTTTTAACTACAAATATTTTTTTTAAATGTAAAAGAACTTTATTTTCAACCAAATAGTTGAATTTTCAACCAATAATGATGAATTTTTAACCAAGAAAGATACATTTTCAAAGAAATAGTTGAATTATAAAATAAAAAATATAAATTTCCCAGAAAAAGTGGAATAATTCCCGTTATTCCAGGTTGACAAAGATAATTTTTTTTTACCCAAAACATTCATCATATGGAAACGTAATAAAAACTGTAAAAACGGACTTTTTTCATTTGAAAATTCATCTTTTTGTTAGAAAACCCAACTTTTCTCTTGCAAAGTAGTTTTTTTATTATGCATTAATTTTTCAAACAAAAAAAAAATTAATCTCTTTCCGTTAAAAATCAACTGTGAGACGAAAATTCACAATTTCAGTGAAAAAATAATTTTTTTGGTTGAAAATTGACCTACTTTCTTGAAAAATTTTTATTCTGGAATGGAACCGTTTGAAAAACCGTTTCAAAATCTGTAATTTCTAAAAGGTAACTATAAATAATGAAAAAACTTGTAGGTTATGGGAGTCCCCCCCCCCCCAAAAAAAAAAAAAGTAGCAAAGAGTGTAAAATCTGCACTATCGGAAATAGAAATTAAATTTAAAAAAATTTAATACAACAAAATAAATAACTTAAATCTAAATAAATTAATAAATATTCTCGGTGATAAAGTAAAAATAAATTGAGTCAAATTTTTAAGAAATTACCTTCGCGTGGGAAAGAAAACCGAGATGAAATCTTTCATTGTGTTGGTAGACAATCGATCTCACTGTGGAAATAATTATTATGTCTTTTTCCTGTCCCTGGAAAATTTCAACAGTGCCAACAGCAATATAGTGCAATCCTTTTTGCTGGAGAGCTATCTTAATAATCGAAGCCTGGTACTTAAACGGAGTCACAATTCCAATATCGTTTTCCTCTATCCCATGTCCGCCCAGCGTTTCCTCCATCAATGCGCATACATAATGAACGACAACGTCCACCTCGTAGTCATTATAAACACTAAAATATAGTGTTATCAGTAGAATTATTTTTCAAACTGTAAAATCAGACCTAAGATTGCATGGATGCCATGGAAGTCCAGCTTCCACTCTCATTTTTTCAGAAGTAAAACACATTGGGGAAGAGTCGTCCTAAGTCGGCACAGTGAGACTTTTTGTCGAAAAAAATGGGAAAGTAAAAATTTTTCTGTCACAATGCAGCGCAAAGTGAAGTGAGTCGATTTTTGTTTTGCTATTTCTCAAAATTATGATCCTAAGTTGGCAATCGCTGGTCCTGAGTCGACAGATAATTTTTTTTTCGCTCAAATGCAAGACAAATGGAAGGCTATGTAAGTTTTAGGAGAAAAAAAAAACATAGGGTACATTTTTCACACTCAAAGGATAACAAATTCAGAATAAATTCACGAAATCTCAACGCAATTCAAGTTAAATTCCAACTAATCGGAGAACATTTTTAAATAAAAAAAGTTGCATTGACCTCCGTGAATTTGGAAAAAATTGAGGTCAATTTAAGGTAAATAAGAAGAATTTTGATAAAGTTTATGAATTAAAACACAATAGGGAAGCGTCGTCCTAAGTCGGCACAGTGAGACATTTTGTAGAAAAAAAATGAGAAGGTAAACATTTTTCTGTCACAATGCAGCGCAAAGTGAAGTGAGTCGATTTTTGTTTTGATATTTCTCAAAATTACGATCCTAAGTCGGCACACCATTTTTTTTTTTTTTTTGCTCAAATGCAAGAAAAATGGAAGGCTATGTAAGTTTTAGGACAAAAAAGATCATAGGGGTCATTTTTCACACTCAAAGGATAACAAATTCAGAATAAATTCACGAAATCTCAAAGCAATTCAAGTTAACTAATCGGAGAACATTTTTAAATAAAAAAAGTTGCATTGACTTCCGTGGATTTGGAAAAAATTTAGGTCAATTTAAGGTAAATAAGAGGAATTTTAATGAAGTTTATGAATTAAAACACATTAGGGAAGCGTCGTCCTAAGTCGGCACAGTGAGACTTTTTGTTGAAAAAAATGAGAAGGTAAACATTTTTCTGTCACAATGCAGCGCAAAGTGAAGTGAATCGATTTTTGTTTTTCTATTTCTCAAAATTATTATCCTAAGTTGGCACCCGCTGGTCCTGAGTCGGCACATAATATTTGTTCTCTCAAATGCAAGAGAAATGGAAGGCTATGTGAGTTTTAGGAGAAAAAAGATCATAGGGTTCATTTTTCACACTCAACGGGTAACAAATTCAGAATAAATTCACGAAATTTCAACGCAATTCAAGTTAAATTCAAACTAATCGGAGAAAATTTTAAATAAAAAAAGTTGCATTGGCTTCCATGGATTTGGAAAAAATTGAGGTCAATTTAAGGTAAATAAAAAGAATTTGGTGAACTTTATGAATTAAAACACATTAGGGAAGCGTCGTCCTAAGTCGGCACAGTAAGACTTTTTGTCGAAAAAAAGAGAGGGTCAACATTTTTCTGTCGCAATGCAGCACAAAATGAAGTGAATCGATTTTTTTTTGTTGCTATTTCTCAAAATTATTTTCCTAAGTCGGCACCCAATGGTCCTAAGTCGGCACATAATTTTTTCTCTCTCAAAGGCAAGAAAAAGAGCAGACTATGTCAGTTTTAGGAGAAAAAAGATAAATTAAAACCATTTACAAAAAAGAAAAACATGTATAATATTAAAGGCCTCACTGTCCTTATGAAAACGGACATTGTGTCAACGGACACGAATTTTTCTCAAAATTTTCAAATATAATTTCAAATTTTAAAAAATTACTTTACAGTCTTCTAAATTTCCCCAGCAATTTTAAGAAAATTTGTTTATTAATTTTTTTCGTTTTTATTTTGCAAGCTTACCAAATTGAAACATTTTTCTTTAAAATTGAGTAAAATTTACTGAATTTAGAAGAATTCAAAAGAATTTAGGAGCAATTATTAAGAATTCAGAGTGAATTCTAAATAAATTGCAAAAAATATTTGAACATTTATACAAACCGAACATATTTTAACGAAAATGATTACGTTTATATGAAAAAAGGTGAATTTTTCACCAAAATTGAAATAGTTAAAGTGCATTTTCAACTGAAATCATAAATCTTCCAATAAAAAAAATGCATTTTTAACGAAATACATGAATTTTCAACTAAATAGATCAATTTTGTGTAAAAAATAAAATACTCAAATTTTCAGTTAATAAAATAAATTTTAAATAAAAACAGAAACAAATTTTCAACAAAATAGTTAAATTTTCAATCAGAAAAATTAATTTTTAACAAAAAAAAATGAATTTTCAAATAATGATAGCATTTTTCTACCAAAAAAATACGGATTTTCAACAAATAGTTGATTTTTCACCTAAAACTGATAATTTTTTTAATTAAAATAAAATAATTAGATTTTCAGTAAAAGATTGAATTTTAAATAAAATTAAAGCAAATTTTCAAGGAAATAGTATCATTTTTAGCCAAGAAGATTACATTTCTATCAAGAAAGATAAATTTAAAAAAAAAGTAATGGAACAATTACATTTTCAGTTTAAAAAAATTAATTCTGAATATGAAAAAATGATTTTAAACCAAAAATATGAATTTTCTATAAAAAAACTATAATACTTGCATTTTCAACCAAAAAGGTAAATTTTGGAACAAGAAGATTAATTTTTGAATAGAAAAATTAATTTTCTACCAGAAAATATGATTTTTAACAAAACATAACTTTTTAATTAAAGAAGAAAAAATTTTAACAGAGTAGTTGAATTTTAAACTAAAAAAAAATTTTTTTTACCGAAAACGGAATAGTAACAATTTTAATTATTATAATCAAATTTAAATCAAACATGAGAGTTTTCCCCTAAAACAATGAATCTTCAACTGCAATAGTTGAATTTCCAAACAAAACGAAATTAATTTTTACTAAAAAAGATAAATTGTCAACCAAAACTTATATAATTAAATTTTAAGCTTAAAAACATAATTGTTCAACCAACCAGAGGAAGTTTTAACTAAAAATATTGAATATTCAATTGGAATAAGTTAAATTTTCAGTTAAAAAATTACTTTAAAAAAAAAAACAAGTTTCAAAAAAATAGTTTCAATTTTCGAACAAGGTGATGAATTTTCAACAAATTGTAAATATTAAACTGAAATAGTTGCATTTTAAACCAGAAAGAATCTTATTTCCGAACCAAAAGATTTATTTTTAACTAAAATTATAAATAAAATTAAATTACTTAAAAAAAAAACAATTTTCAAAAAAATAGTTTCAATTTTCGAACAAGGTGATGAATTTTCAACAAATTGTAAATATTAAACTGAAATAGTTGCATTTTAAACCAAAAAGAATTTTATTTCCAAAACAAAAGATTTATTTTTAACTAAAATTATATAAATTTAACTGTGATACTTACATTTTTAACCGAAAAAAAAGAATTTTTAAGAATAAAACATTAAAAATTATCAAAAACACTAAAAAAATATTAATTTTCATCCAAATGGTTAAATTTTGAACTAAAAAAGAAAAATTTGAAAACAAATTAGAGAGTTAAATTTTCATTTGAAGAAATTAATCTTCAACCAAACTGATAAATTTTCAACTAAAATACGATGAATCTTTAACTGGAATTGCTGAATTTTATACAAAAAGATGAATTTTTAACCATAATAAAGTTTTATTTTCTACAAAAAAAAAAAGAATTTTTCACAAGGTACATACATTTTCTAAACTAAAATTTTAGAAAAATTAATACTCAACGAAACAAAAAACAAAAAGAATGTACAACAAAATATTTTTTTTATCAAAACTACAAGAATTACATTTTTAGTTAAAACAATAAATTTTCAACCAAAAAATAAATTCTCAACAAAATAATTCAATTTTAAGCCCAAAAGATGAATTTTCTACCAAAAACGATACAGTTTCGATAAAATATATAAATTATCAAATAAAAAAGATAAATTTTAAATAAACAAAAGCACAAGTTCTGAACAAAATTGCTTAATTTTCAACTAAAAATTTAAATTTTCATGAAAATTCTTATTTAAAAATAAAAGTGACAATCTACGAATTCTCAAATTTTGAACGGATCTAGAATTACTTCAAAATTACTTCAAATCCTTTTAATTTCTAATTATTTAAATTCCCAAAACTGCACTTTAATTATTTTAAAACCTTAAAATCAAACTTGGGCAGGTTTTTCTTCTAAAAAATTCGTAAAATTCCCGGTTTCCGGGTCCGTCGGCCACCCACTTTTTTATTTAAAAAAATCTTCGATTTTGAAAACTTCTCATTTTTCCTTGAAATCGTTTCTAAATTCCCTAAAATATTTCAAATCAAAAGCTTTTGAAAATGCGTAAGATTTTACAAGTTTTTAAAATTCCCTAAAATTAAAAAAAAACAATGCAAATTATTGGAATCTATTAAAAAATTTTCGGAATCTTTCAAAATACCCTGAAATATTTCAGAAGAGTATTTAGTGAAAGAAAAGTAGCTAATGTGAACTTTTAATTTAAAAAAGTGACTAAAAGTGACTTCAGTTAATTCTTACAGAAATTTCTTGATTTTCTTCTTTTCTTTTTTTTTTAAATACCCGATTATTGGAGGCTTTGACCTTATAATAAATTTTTGTAAAGTTTAATTATGAGCTGGAAATAGGGTACCATAATTTTTTGACAATCTCAGGCCTGTTGGAAAATTAATTAAAAATATTAAATTTCTCCCCACCTGGGCGAATTTTCGTCTCTTCTTTCCGATCCATGAACGGCGTGGAAAATAAGGGGGAATTTTTTGTTGGGCAATTGCGACCAGTATTCTGCCCTGGTTATTTCATCACCTCCACAAGCCACGAGTTCATTTTCATAAAACATCCGGTTCGGAAGTCGAAGAATTGCCTCGTGACTTCGATAATTGTTTAACAATTTCGTTATAAAGTTCGGATTATATTTGTTGTCTTCCCCCTTTTGATAAAGTTTAACGCAATCCATCAATCTTTCCAGCATCGATTTTCCTAAATATAAACGTAATATAAAACAGGCTCTCTTTCAAATTTCAGGATGGCCGTTTTAATGCAAGAAAAAAAATTCCCGGTCTTTTCCCGGCTCGAAAAAAAAATTTCACGGGCAATTTGGAATAGAGTTTTGAGCCGGTTCTATGAGGTTGGAAATTCAAATCGTTTTTTAAAAGTTTGTCTTTTTTATTTTAAAGTTTAACTGGTTTAGTAGAAATTAAACCTTTTTTTTTGATAAAAAAGCAACAGTTTTGGTGAGAAAACTGAACTATTTCGTAGAAAATTTACTTTTTGTTTAAAATTTATATTTTGGTGTTGAAAAATGAACTGAAATATTTTCTGGCTGATAGTTCCACTTTTTAAAAAAATTCATCTGTTGTAGTACAAAATTGATCTTTCTTGGATAAAAATGCAACCATTTGGTAGAGAATTTAACTATTTTGTTAAAAATTCATCTTTTTTGGCTGAAAAAAAATCGTCTTTTTGGATTGAAAATTCCATTTTTTTCGTGGAAACTTATTTTTTTGTTACAAAAATTAAATTTTCTATTTCTTAATTGAAAATTCAACTACTTGGGTCAAATTTATTTTTACATTGGAAATTTTTTTTATTGAAGGCTTATATCTGGTTGAAAATTTAACTGTTTAGTGGAAAATACTTCTTTTTTTCTTAGTTTAATTAATTTTTTAACAGAAAATGGAACCTTTTTTTTGCGTAAAAATGCATCAGTTCCGTAAAAAATTAATTTTTTGTTGAAGTCATATTTTTTGTTTGAAAATTGAATTTTTATATAGAAAATTTGTCTTCTGGTTTGAAGGTTCAATAATTTAGATAAACTTTTATTTATTTTTTGAGTGAAGAATCTTAATTTATTGGAATTTCGTGTTTTTGGTTTTGAAATTCTTTTATTTTGTTGTATAAACTTCATTATTTTTTTTATTAAAACATAAACTATGACAGTTTTTCGTTAGAAATTTGTCTTTTCAGGTTGAATATTCAACATTATGTTAAAAATTCAATTATTTTGTTGAAAATTCCAGTATTTTGTTTAAAAGTTATCTTTTAAAGTGGAAAAACTTTTTTTTTTGTTTGAAATAAATTAATAAATTTGAAAATTTATAATTTTTATATGAAATACTGTAATTTCTGAATATGTCTGAGCTAGAAAATAATTTATATTCAACCGCTGACATAACCTGAACATTGAAAATATTGTTAAATATCATAAATTCTTAAATTCTCTTAAATTCTTTTAAATTCTCCTAAATTCTGTCATATTCTCAGTTATATAACCTGAACTTAAATTTTCGGGAATTTAAGAAATTAAAAAAATTTAATTAAATTTAAAAAATGGAACACTAAAGTTAAAAAAATTTCCACTTGAGGTAATAAAAACTGAGCTGCAAACGAAAGCCCTCAAATTGGAACTGTTAAATTTTGAACTTTTAAAATTGAAATTTAAAAGTTTTTAATTAAAATTAAATTAAAATTAATTAAAATTTTGCAATATAAAAAATATAAAAATCCACCTTATCATTTTCGATGCTCTAAATTAAAAAATCAATGAATGAACTTTAAATTTTTCAAAATTATATAATTTTAAGGAATTTTAACCTAGAAACATTAAATATTGAAAAATTGAAACATTTTTAACTGAAAACTTCTTAAATTAGAAATTCAATTATTTTCTTTTTAAATAGTTTAAAACTCCCTGAAAAGCTTTGAAATTTTAGTTCAAAATTTTGAAAGATCTAAAAGTTTTTTTTTAATTTATTCAAATTTAAAACTATTTTTCAAGTTTTTTGTTTAGAACTTCAAAATATCTTTTAAAATTAATGGAATTTTTCTTAAAATTTATAGAAAATCCTACAAATAAAATAAAAAATTTTCATATTGTTAAAATTATTGTTCCCTTTTAATATTTAAAGTATAGATTCATTTTAAAAAATGTATTTATATTTACAGATGATAAAATAAAAACAGTTTTTCAAAAAAAAATTTCAATTTCAAACGCTTTTAATTTTTAATTGTATAGGTCTTCAAAATCGCATTTTTAAATTCTTTAAATTAAAAATCAAAATCTAAAATGGAAAATGGAAATTTGGGACAGATTTTTCATCTAAATATTAGTAAAATTCCCAGCCAATAAATAGGTCAATTTTCAATCAAATAGTTGAACTTTAAATTGAAAAAAAATGAATCTTTTTCTCTAAAAGTCGAATGGTTAAACTTTTAGTTAAAAACATTAAAATTATTTTCTAAAAAAAAGGACTAGTTAAATTTTCAGTCAGTAAAAGTAATTTTCAAAAAAAAAAAAGAATTTTCAACAAAATATTTAAATGTTCAAACAACAAAATAGTTTTTTTTAATCAAACCATTTTATTTTCAATCAAAAAGTTGCATTTTCAACCAAATTAATTTTATTTTCTACCAAAGAAGAAGAGTTTTTAACAAAATATTTCAATTTCTAACCAAATAGTTAAATTTTCTACAAAATTGTTGAATATTCGAACCGAAAATACGCATTTTTTTTACAAGGCATTTAAATTTTGAACCTGAAAATATAAATTTTTAACAATAAAGTTCATTTACTAACAAATAGACGAATTTTCAACTAAATAATTAAATTTTCAGTTTAAAAAAATATATGAATTTTCAATCAGAGAGTCAAATCACTACCAAATAGTTGAATTATCAACACAGTAGTTAAATTTTCAGTAAAATAAAATTTTTTTAACAAAATACTTGAATCTTCAACTTAAGCAGATTAATTTTCAAGCAAACAGTAGTATTTTATACCAAAAAAAATTGTTTTTCTACCAAAAAAAATGAATTTCCAACAACAAACACCGATTTTCGAACAAATAGTTTGTTTTTTTACCATTTTTTAATGTACGAGCCGAAAATACAAAATTTTCTACAACAAAAAAGTTAATTTACAATCAAACAGTTGAATTTTCAAGAAAATAATTTAATTTTCAGTTTAAAAAATAACTTTTAACCAAATAAAACACGAATTTCAGAGTAAAATAAAAAATCTTCAGTCAAAAAATGAACATTCAAGAAAGTAGTTAAACTCCGAAGAGTTAGATTGATTCTCAACCAAACAGTTGCATTTTTAACCAAAAGAAAATTATTTAAAAAATATAAAAGCCGAATTTTTCACAAAATATATCAATTTTAAACCAAATAGTTAAATTTTCAACCAAAATGTTTAATTTTTAACCCGAAAATATGAATTTTCAACCAGAAAGTCAATTCACTACCAATTAGTTGAATTATCAACAAAGTAGTTATATTTTTAGTAAAATAAAAAATTTTAACCAAATAAACACAAACTTTCAACCAAAATTACGAATCTTCAACCAAAAAATGAACTATTAAAAAAATCAGTAGACTTTCCATCGAGGAGTTGATAATTAAATAAAAAAGATATAAATTTAAATTAACAAAAATTTGGTTTTAACCAACAAAGACGAATTCTTAACAAAATACTTCAATTTCTAACCAAATAGTTCAATTTTCTATCAAATTGTTTAATTTTCGAACCGAAAATACGGATTTCCTACAAAACATTTAAATTTTGAACACGAAAATATGAATTTTTAACAAAAAATTTCATTTACAAGCAATTAGTTGAATTTTTAACAAAATACTTCGATTTTTAGTTTAAAAAATGTTTAAGCAAATAAATCACGAATTTCCAAACCGGAAATAGGAGTTTTTTTACCAAATATTTGAATTTTCACACTCAAAAATGTGAATTATCAGAAAAAAAGTACTTTTCTACCAAAGCCGAATAACTTTTTTCCAAAAAAGATTACAATCTCTACAGAAAGAGATTTTCAATAAATTTTCAATAAAAAAAATATGTTAAGTCAAGAAATCAAGTGATTAAATTTTCTACTAAATTGTTTTATTTTCTAGCCGAAAATACGAATTTTCTACAAAAAATTTTTAATTTTCTAGTCGAAAATATGAATTTTTTAACCAAAATATTAATTTACAACCAATTAGTTGAATTATCAAAAAAGTTAAATATTTAGTTTGAATTAAAAAAAAAACTCAATAAAGCAAAATTTTTTACGAAGTAGTTGTATTTTTAATCAAAGAATTGATTTTAACCAAAAACGATGAATTTTCAACAAAATACATTAATTTCCAACCAAATAGTTAAATTTTCTATAAAATTGTTTGATTTTCGAGCCGAAAATATGAATTTTCTACGAAAATTTTCATCCCAAAAATGTGAATTTTCAAAAAAAAGTTACTTTTTAACCGAAACTGAATAATCTTTTTACCAAAAAAGTTTAAATTTCTACAGAAAGAGATTTTCAATAAATTTTCAATGAAAAATTGGTTAGTCAAGAAAAGAACAAGATTTTAATTTAAATTAAAAAATAGCTGATTTTAACCAACAAATACGAATTTTCAACAAAATATATAAATTTTTAACTAAAAAATATAATTTTTCAACTAAGTAGTTGCATTTCAAAAAAAAAAAAAAAAAAGATTTTCTACCAAAAAAAAGATTAATTTTACAATCAATTCCTAAAAAAGCAGTTAAATTTTTTAACAAATTGTTTCATTTTCGAGTCGAAAATACGAATTTTCTACATAACATTTGAACTTTCATCCGAAAAATGTGAATTTTCAAAAAGAAAGTTTCTTTTCAACCGAAGCCGAATAATTTTTTCTCAAAAAAGAGTAAATTGTTGAAGAAAAAAATTTTCAATAAATTTACAATAAAAAAATATGTTAGTCACGAAAAGAACAAAATTTCAATTAAATTTTCAACCAAGGAGTCGAATTTTCAATAAAAAGATTTTAATTTTAATTTAAAAACATCGGATTTTAACCAAAAAATTCGAATTTTCAATAGAATATATAAACATTTAACTAAAAAATATTAGTTTTCAAACTAAGTAGTTGCATTTTTGATAAAAAAAATTAATTTTCTACCAAAAAGAGATAAATTTTTAATCAATTACTAATCAAGCAGTTAAATTTTCTAACAAATTGTTTAATTATTGAGTCAAAAATAAGAATTTTCTACAAAACATTTAAATTTTCAAGTAGAAATATAAATAATCAACCAAAAAATTAATTTTCAACCAATTGGTTGTAATGTCAACACGAAAAGTTAAATTTTCAGTTAAAAAAATAAAAAATTTCACTAAATAAAGCACAAATTTTGAACCAAAGAATTGAGTTTAACCAAAAAAATGAATTTTCAACAAAATACATTAATTTGCAAACAAATAGCTAACTCTTCTATAAAATTGTTTAATTTTCGGGCCGAAAAGACGAATTTTGTACGAAAAATTTGATTTTTCATTACAAAAATGTGAATTTCCAAAAAAAAGTTACTTTTCAACCGAAGCCGAATAATTTTTTTACCAAAAAAGATTACATTTCTACAGAAAAAGATTTTCGATATATTTTCAATAAAAAAATATGTTAGTAAGAAAGAAACAACATTTCAATTCAATTTTCAATCTAGGAGTAAATATTTCAATAAAAAAGATTAAAATTTAAAAAAAAGCTTATTTTAACCAATAAAAACGAATTTTCAAAAAAATACTTTCATCTTCAACTAAAAAATATCACTTTTCAATAAAGTAGTTGTATTTTTAATAAGAAAAATGTTGAAGGAACTTTTTTTTAAATTCACATTTTTGGGATGAAAGTTCAAATGTTATGTAGAAAATTCGTATTTTCGACTCGAAAATTAAACAATTTGTTAGAAAATTTAACTGCTTTTTTAGGAATTGATTGAAAATTCATATTTTTTTGGTAGAAAATATTTTTTTTTTTTTGAAATGCCACTGCTTAGTTGAAAACTTATATTTATTAGTGGAAGATTTATATATTTTGTTGAAAATTCGAATTAGTTTTTTTTTGAAAATTCACATTTTTGGGATATAAATTAAAAATTTTCGTAGAAAACTCCTATTTTCGGCCCGAAAATTAAATTACTTGGTCGGAAATTAATGTGTTTTGTTGAAAAATCCTCTTTGTCGGTTAAAAAAACAACTGTTTTTTAATTTAAATTAAAATATTTTTTATTGAAATATCAATTTCTCGGTTGAAAGTTGAACTACTTTCTTGAAATTTAATTCCTTTGGTTGAAGATTCATAATTTCCGTTCGGAAATTCGTGGTTTATTTGTTTAAACATTTTTAAAACTAAAAATTTAACTATTTTGTTAAAAATTCAACTAAATGGTTGTAAATGAACTTTTTTTTTAAATTCATATTTTCGGTTCGAAAATTAAACAATTTCATAGGAAATTGAACTATTTGGTTAAAAATTGATGTATTTTGTTAAAAATTCGTCTTTGTTCGTTAAAACCAAATTTTTTTAAATTTAAATTTATATCTTTTTTATTGAATTATCAACTCCTCGATGGAAAGTCTACCGATTTTTTAATAGTTCATTTTTTGATTGAAGATTCGTAATTTTGGTTGAAAGTTTGTGTTTTATTTGGTTAAAATTTTTGTTTTTACTGAAAATTTAACTATTTTGTTTATAATTATATTAATTGGTAGTAAATTAATTTTTTTTGCAGAAAATTCGTATTTTCAAGTTGAAAATTCGAATTTTTTGTAGAAAATTAATATTTTCGGCTTGAAAATTAAACAACTTGGTGGAAAATTTAACTATTTGGTTCAAAATTGATATATTTTGTGGAAAAGTCGGCTTTAATGTTTTAAAAATAATTTTCTTTTGGTTAAAAATGCAACTGTTTTGTTGAAAATCAATCTATTTTAATGTATTATTCAAGTATTTTGTTGAAGAAACCTCTTTTTTGGATAATATCAACCGTTGTTTAATTTTAATTTGTATCTTTTTTATTAAAATATCAACTCTTCGGTTCAGAATTTAACTACTTTCTTAAAAGTTCATTTTTTGACTGAAGATTTTTTATTTTACTCTGAACTTCGTGTTTTATTTGGTTAAAAGTTATTTTTTAAACTGAAAATTAAATTATTTTCTTGAAAATTTAACTGTTTGATTGTGAATTAACTTTTTTGTTGTAGAAAATTCGTATTTTCGGCTAGAAAATTAAAAAATGGTAAAAAAACAAAATATTTGTTCGAAAATCGGTGTTTGTTGTTGAAATCAAATCAAAAAGACGTATTTTCAACAAAAAATTCGAATTTTCAAGTAGAAAATATTAATTTTGTAACCAAAAAATTAATTTACAACCAATTAGTTGAAGTTTCAAAACAAAAAGTTAAATTTTCAGTTATAAAATACAAAATGTAACTAAAAAAAGCACAAATTTTGAACCAACCAGTTGTATTTTTAACTAAAGAATTGAGTTTCATCAAAAAAGATTAATTTTCAACAAAATAGTTAAATTTTTTATAAAAAAAAGTTACTTTTCAACCGAAATCGAATAATTTTTTTACCAAAAAAAGACTATATTTCTATAGAAAAAGATTTTCAATACATTTTCAATAAAAATATATGTTAGTCAAGAAAGAAACAACATTTGAATTAAATTTATAACCGAGGAGTAGATATTTCAATAAAAAAGATTTTAATTGAAATTAAAAAACAGCTGATTTTAACCAGCAAATACGAGTTTTCAACCAAATACTTAAATCTTCAACTAAAAAAGATCAGTTTTCAACTAAGTAGTTCCATTTTTAACAAAAAAAAAATGATTTTCTACCAAAAAAAGATGGATTTTCAATTAATTCCTAACAAAATAGTTCAATTTTCTATCAAATTGTTTAATTTTCGAACCGAAATTACGGATTTTCTACAAAAAATTTGAACTTTCAACTAGAAAATATGAATTTTTTAACCAAAAAATTAATTTACAACAAATTAGTTTAAGTTTAAAAACAAAAAGTTAAATTTTCAGTTTAAAAAAATGTAACTAAATAAAGCACAAATTTGTAAGCAAAAAGTTGTATTTTTAACAAAATAATTGAGTTTAACCA
>NC_046661.1:96481704-96490151 GCF_010883055.1 Belonocnema kinseyi
ATGTTTATCAAAGCAATTTTGCCACTGAAATGCTAGATGCGCTTAATGATGTGTAAAAAATCATTGTTTACTTAAAATTTTCGTTTAATTGTGATTTCGAACGAATGATTTCTGCAGCTTTGCATTCCAAACAAAACATAAATATATATTGTAAGTTCTGTGGTGTTAGTGTGTATGAAATTTAGTATTCATTGGCGATTAGTGTTTTATGGTAATTTGAAAATGTATTTTATATCCAAACACAATTATCTACTTTTTTTCTTTTATCTATACAACATGTACGAGCAACGCAGCAGTTTCCCATTTTTTTATTTGATTCGCAGATTTAGGGATCTCAGTCGACATCTAGGGATAAATAAGATTCGAGTTGGGGATAAACCGTTCCGCCCATCTGGCAACACTGGCAGTGAGCCAACCTGAAATCCTTAGTTTCGTGCTTGGATATGGATTTCTGAAATGTATTCAAACACGAAAATCTCCTAACAAATAATACAATATCTTCTTTTATAAGCTTGCAGGTAAAGTAAATTTATAAAAAATACGATATCTAAAATAATTTACTTAATATATAGGACCCGAATATTGTAAAATTTGATGTTTTACTGAAAACTTGAGTCGCGATACATAACCTAAAAATTAGAACTTAAATTTAATTCTACTCATTGAATATTGTATTTTTCATTATTATATTTAAATTATTTCAATATCTTGCTTAAGTGAATAAGTTTCTGGATTTATTGATGAAATAAGAAAAACTTCATGTCAGAAACTGAGTGTGAAAATAAATTACAAAAATGATTCAATCGCGGTTTCAAGATTATATATTTTTTAGTTGTCGTAACTTTGTTTATTAATTTTCTATTATTAAACTGCCAAAATACTATGATTTGAATTAAAGTAAGGTTAATTCTTATAACAAAATTTTAATTAGTCAGATATTTTCTAGATTTGGTAAAGAATTTTCTGATTTTATTTTCTATTTTCAGGTTCAAAGGCTAGAAATTATTTTAAAGACTGTTGAAATTATATAATTTTTTTTTACAAAATGGCTGAGTACGTGTTTAACGATACAGATTTAATGACAAGAAACAAAAGTCGAAGAAAACGACGAGAGTAAGTACATCATTATTACTTTTCTATTTTAGAGAGATTGACTTTTTCCTGATCAAAAAATTAAATTTCAGTCCGTTCGTTACATTAAATGCCAATATTACATATAAAAAAAGAACAATATTAAAGATAAGTTTTTTTAAATAGTTGAATTTTGAACCCGTAAAGTGGAATTTTCGATAAAAATGTTTGTTTTAAGCCAAAAGGGCCAAATGGAATAGTTATATTTTTATTAAAAAAAAAAATAATTATGAAATAATAAATTCAACAACATTGTTGATTTTTCAATAAAAAAGTGAATTTTCCAGAAAAGAAATAAATCTTTTAAAAAAAGAGGTGAATTTGAAACCCAAATGTTGTATTTCTAAACAAGAAAATTAGTTTTAAATGATTTGTCAACCAAAAAAGGAAATAATTAAATTTTCAACCAAAAATAAAACAAATTTTCATAAAAGTTCACATTTTCAACAGACTGGATGAGCTTTCAACACTAAAAATTTTTGACAAAAAACAAGGTGATTTTTAACCAAATATTTGCTTTTCAACCGAAAAGTTTAATTTTCAAATGAGAGAGAAGATTTTTTTAAAGAAGAGTTACATTTTTTAACCCGAAAAATCGATTTTTTTTTTAAAGTTTAATTTTAAGCCAAGAGGGGCCAATTGATTTGAAAATTCTACTATTTTGGTACAAAATTTATTTTTGGTTGAAAATTAAGGTTTTTCTTAAAAAATTGATCTTTTCAGGATGAAAATTCAACAATTTAGTTAAAAATTTAACTATTTTTTTTCTAAAATTCAACTATTTTCTGGAAATGATTTCTCTAAAAATCCGTCTAAATTTTTGGAAATCAGAATCCTGTGAATGTCCTTGAAATCTGTGGAATCCTGTGTTTTAACTTCAAAATTCACCAATTCAGTGAAAAATTCAAGTATTTTGTAAAATTTTCGAAATTTTGTCGAAAAATCATCCTTTTTGTTTAAGAAAATGAATTATTTTAGTACGAAATCATCACCTTTTTGACCAAAATTCATTTTGTTAAAAATTCGTCTTTGTGGATTGAAAATTTAAATATTCTGGTACAAAATGACACTTGTCGAAAATTCATGTTTTCCTTGAAAATTCCATTCTTTTTTTAAAAATTGATCTTTGTAGGTTGAAAATTCAACAATTTGGTTAAAAATTCTACTATTTGGGTGAAATTTTCAAAATTTTGTCGAAAAGTCATCCTTTTTGGTTAAAAATCCACCATTTTGGTAGGAAATTAATTTTTTGTCCAAGACTCATATGTTGTTAAAAATTTATTTTTTTGACTTGAAAATTCCACTATTTTGGTTAAAAATTTCCGTTTTGTCAAAAATTCATATGTTGTTGAAAATTCCAATATATTTTTTTTAATTTAATTTTTTTAGTTTGAAAATTCATCTATTTGGTTATAAATTAAATTTTTTTTTTTAGTTTAACAGTTTTCTGGAAATTATTTTTCTAAAAATCCCTCGAAATCTTTGGAAATTCTCTAAAATCATTTGAAAATCCTTCAAAACTATAATTTTTTAAATCATTTAATTTGTTTAAAATCTTTTATTTCTTTTAGAATCCTGTGAATGTCCTTGAAATCTGTGGAATCCTGTGTTTTAGCTTGAAAATTCAGCAATTTAGAGAAAAATTCAAATATTTTGTTGAAATTTTCAAAATTTTGTCGAAAAGTCATCCTTTTTGGTTAAAAAATGCACCATTTCGGTACGAAATTAATTTTTTTGTATAAAATTCATATATTGCTGTTAAAAATGCAACTTCTGGACTTGAAAATTCCACTCTTTTCGTACAAAGTTTCATTTTTGTCAAAAATTCAACTATTTTGTTTAAAAAACTCATATTTTTAATCGCAAATTTAACTATTTCATTAAAAATTCAACTATTTTATTGAAAGTTGAACTATCTTGATACAAAATTGTTCAGATTCAAAAATTTTGATCAAAATTCAACCTTTTTTTCAAAAATTCAACTAGTTTTTTTAATTGAAAATATCACTATTTTATTAAAATTTCAACTATTTTGCTGCAAAATTGTTCAGATTTAAGAATTTTGTTCAAAATACAACATCTTTCTTGAAAGATTGAACTATTTTGTTAAAAAATAATTTTGATTCTGTTGAAAATTCAACTATTTTGTTTAAAGAACTCATATTTTTCATCAAAAATTTCACTTTTTTATGAAAAATTCAACTATTTTGTTGAAACTTTAACTATTTTGTTACAAAATTGTTCAAATTCAAGATTTTTTATCAAAATTCAACATTTTTGTCAAAAATTGAACTATTTTGTTAAAAAATAATCTTGTTCTTGTTGACAATTCAAATATTTTGTTTAAAGAACTCATATTTTTCATCAAAAATTTCACTTTTTTACGAAAAATTCAACTATTTTGTTGAAACTTTAACTATTTTGTTACAAAATTGTTCAGATTCAAGCATTTTGATCAAAATTCAAAATTTTTGTAAAAAATTCAACTATTTTTTTTATCGAAAATTCAACCATTTCTTCGAAATTTTTTACTATTTTGTTAAAAATTCAACTATTTTGTTGAAGTTTGAACTATATTGTTGAAAATTCCAATATTGCATTTAAAAATGATAAATTTTATTTGAAAATGCATTTTTGGGTGAAAATTGAACATTTTTGCTACAAAATGAACTTTTCATCTAAAATTCATATTTTGGTGTTAAAAATTCAACTGAAATCTTTTTTGGTTGAAATTTCAACTATTTTGTTAAAAATTCCACTACTTTGTTGAAACTTTTACTATTTTGCTACAAAATTGTTAAGATTTAAGAATTTTGATAAAAATTCAATATTTTTTTTTTCAAAAATTGAACTATTTTGTTAACAAATCATCCTGTTTTTGTTGAAAATTCAACTATTTTGTTTAAAAAACTCATATTCTTTATCGAAAATTCAACTATTTGGTTAAAAACTCATCTTTTTGTTGAAAACTGAACTATTTTCTTGAAAAAAGTTAAGGTTTTAATCGAAAATTCAACTATTTTGTTGAAAATTTAAGAATCTGTTTGATAATTCAAAAAATTTCGTCAAAAATTTTACTATTTTGTTGAAGATTCAACTATATTGTAGAAAATTAAAAAATGGCGTTTAGAAATTCATTTTTGGGTCAAAATTCAACAATTTTGCTACAAAATTAACTTTTAAACTCAAATTCATATTTTGATGTTAGAAATTCAACTGAAATTTTTGTTAATTGAAAATTCAACTATTTTGTTAAAAATTCAACAATTTCTTCAAAATTTTTTAGTATTTTGTTAAAAATTCAACTATTAAGTTGACTGGGAAAATTCAAATAATTGACCCGGAAAACAGTGAAATGAGCGGGAATTCCAAATTGTCCGCTGAATCGCCACCCTGATAATAATTAATTAATTAAATAAATAAATGATAAATAAATAAATTTGTAGCGTTAAAGAACCAATACCAATGCAATCAGTCCCAGCTTATCAGCTGCCACAAGAACTCGTCGAAGTTTTGAAGCAAAATATTCATCATTATCCTGGGATTTCCGATGAGGGAAAGGAGTGGCTCAGTTGTCTAAAAAATTTGCCGGAAATTAAAGATATCGAGGAGACGAATTATTTGACAACTCTGAGACTGCTCCTGTATTTGGAGGATTATTTCAATGAGGAAGAGCGGGACCTCTTCGTTTTAAGGAATCAAACAATTCGCAGATCGGACGGCTCTCAGGATCACTTTGTGATCAAAGTTCCAGGCCTTGCTGAGGACCATCTCATTCCAACGGATGTCATTGAAGTTCACGATTTGCGGAATCCGAGGAAATATAATTTGGAAGTCACTTTAGTCGTTGAGAACTACGTCACCGTCAAAGGCGATCATAGGTGTGTTTAAATCATGGTTTTTTCTAAGTCGAAGAATTTTTAAATTTGTAAGAAGTAATTTAACTCTTTTTTTTCTTGATTAGAAAGGTTTTGAGTTGATGGATTTGGTTAAAAGTTACCTTTTTGTAAAAAAAATCTGTATGTGGTTCTTATAATTTTTTGTTGAGATTGCATTTTTTGATGAAAATTCAACATTTTTGCTACAAAATTAACTTTTAAACTCAAATTCATATTCTGGTGTTAAAAATTCACCTAAAATCTTTTTTAGTTGAAGATTCAACTATATATTGAACATTTTTGTCAAAAATTGAACTGTTTGTTAAAAAATTTTTTTTTTGTTCAAAATTCAACATCTTTTTTTCAAAAATTGAACTATTTTGTTAACAAATAATTTTGTTTCTGTTGAAAATTCAACTATTTTGTTTAAAAAAACTCATATTTGTTATCGAAAATTTAACTGTTTTGTTGATAAATTCATGTTTTTGGTGGAATTTTCACCAATTGTGTTAAATATCAGATTTATCTGACGAAAATTCGGATATTTTGTTGAAAATTTTACCATTTTCTTGAAAAAAGTCATCCTTTTGATCGAAAATTCAACTATTCTGTTGAAAATTCAACAATTTCGTCAACATTTTTTAATATTTTGTTAAAAATTCAACTATTTTGTTGAAAATTCAACAAACTGCGTTTAAAAGTTGTAATTTTTTCTTGAAAATTCATTTTTGGGTGAAAATTCAACATTTTTGCTACAAAATTGTTCAGATTTAAGAATTTTTATCAAAATTCAACATTTTTGTCAAAAATTGAACTATTTTGTTAAAGAAATAATCTTGTTTTTGTTGAAAATTCAACTATTTTGTTTAAAGAACTCATATTTTTCATCAAAAATTTCACTATTTTATGAAAAATTCAACTATTTTGTTGAAACTTTAACTATTTTGTTACAAAATTGTTTAAATTCAAGAATTTTTATCAAAATTAGACATTTTTGTCAAACATTCAACTATTTTGTTTAAAAAACTCACTGTTTTAATCGAAAATTTAACTATTTCATTAAAAATTCAACTATTTTATTGAAAGTTTAACTATTTTGCTACAAAATTGTTCAGATTCAAGCATTTTGATCAAAATTCAAATTTTTTTTTCAAAAATTGAACTATTTTGTTAAAAACTCATCTTTTTGGTGGAATTTTCACCAATTGTGTTAAATATCATCTGTTTCATTGAAAATTCAACTATTTTGTTTAAACTTGAACTATTTTGCTACAAAATTGTTCAGATTTGAGAATTTTTATTAAAATTCAGATTTTTGTAACAAAAAATTCGATTATTTTGTTGCAAATTTCACCATTTTCTTGTAAACAGTCATCCTTTTGATCGAAAATTCGACTGTTTTATTGAAAAGTTAACTATTTTGTTGAAAATTCAACTATTTTGTTGAAAATTCAACAATTTCTTTAAACATGTGTACTATTTTGTTAAAAATTCAACTATTTTATGGAAGATTCAACTATATTAATTTTTGGTTGAAAATTCAACATTTTTGCTACAAAATTAACTTTTCATCTAAAATACATATTTTTGTGTTAAAAATGTAACTGAAATCTTTTTTTGTTTAAAATG
The DNA here is from genome assembly GCF_010883055.1 of Belonocnema kinseyi. NCBI lineage: Eukaryota > Metazoa > Arthropoda > Insecta > Hymenoptera > Cynipidae > Belonocnema > Belonocnema kinseyi. The sequence goes on from NC_046661.1 coordinate 96,488,343, forward strand.
TAACTATTTTGTTATAGAATACTCTTGTTTTTGTTGAAACTTCAACTTTTTTTTAACTCATATTTTTTATCGAAAATTTCACTATTTTGTTGAAACTTGAACTATTTTGCTACAAAATTTGTTCAGCTTGAAGAATTTTGATCAAAATTCAACATTTTTGTCAAAAATTCAACTATTTTGTTGAACATTCAACTATTTTGTAGAAGTTTTAACTATATTGTTGAAAATTCAAATATTGCGTTTAAAAATTATAACTTTTGTTTGAAAAATCATTTTTAGATGAAAATTTAAGATTTTTGATACAAAATTAACTTTTCATCTAAAATTCATATTTTGGTGTTAAAAATTCAACAGAAATCTTTTTTGGTTGAATTTTCAACTATTTTCTTTAAAATTATACTACTTTGTTGAAACTTCTACTATTTTGTTACAAAATTGTTCAGATTTAAGAATTTTGATCAAAATTCAATTTTTTTTTCTTCAAAAATTGAACTATTTTGTTAAAAAATCTTGTTTTTGTTGAAAATTAAACTATTTTGTTTAAAAAACTCATTTTCTTGATCGAAAATTCAACTATTTGGTTAAAAACTCATCTTTTTGTTGAAAATTGAACTATTTGCTTGAAAAAGTTCACTTTTTAATCGAAAATTCAAATATTTGGTTGAAAATTTAACAATTTGTTTGAAAATTCCAAAAATTTCGTAAAAAATTTTACTATTATTTTAAAAAATTCAACTATTTTGTTGAAGATTCAACTATATTGTTGAAAATTACAAAATTGCGTTTAAAAATTCATTTTTGGGTCAAAATTCAATGATTTTGCTACAACAATACCTTTTAAACTCAAATTCAACTATAATAATTATTAAATAATTTAAATTTATTTAAATTATTGTTTATTATTATTTATTTAAATTAAAATAAATCCATATTTTGGTGTTAAAAATTCAACTGAAATTTTTTTTAATTGAAAATTTTATTATATTGTTGAAAATTCAAGTATTTTGTTAAAAATTTAATTATTTTATTGAAACGTCCTCTATTCTGCTACAAAATTGTTCAGGTTTAAGAATTTTGTTAAAAATTCAACATTTCTGTCAAAAATTTGAACTATTTTGTTAAAAAATAATTTTGATTCTGTTGAAAATTCTACTATTTTGTTTAAAAAACTCTTATTTTTCATTGAAAATTTAACTATTTTGTTAAAAACTCATCTTTTTCGTGAAATTTTCATCAATTGTGTTAATTATAAGATTTTTCTGACCAAAATTCAACTATTTTCTTGAAAATGAAACTATTTTATTAAAAAAAGTCATCTTTTCAAATAGAAAATTCGACTGTTTTTTTTTTAAATTTTACAATTTGGTTGAAAATGCAACAATTTTGTCAAAAATTAAACTATTTTTATAAAAAGTAATTTTTTTGTTGTTGAAAATTTAACTATTGTGTTAAATATCAGATTTTTTAGGAAAAAGTTTGACTGTTTTGTAAAAAATTTAACTATTTCGTGAAAAAAATAATCTTGTTTTGGTTGAAAATTCAATTGTCTTGTTTTAATTTTGGTTGAAAATTCGTTTTTGGGTAAAAATTTAACATTTTTGCCACTAAATTAATTTTTCATCTAAAATTCATATTTTGGTGTTCAAAATTCAACTGAAATCTTTGTTGGTTGAAAATTCAACAATTTTTTTGATAGATTTTTGATCGAAATTCGATTATTTTGTTGAAAATTTAACAATTGTGTTTCAAATTTGTCCTTTCTGTTTAAAAATTCAACTGTTTGGGTGAAAATTCAACAATTTTGTAAAA
>NC_046661.1:96490251-96495028 GCF_010883055.1 Belonocnema kinseyi
TTTCGGTAAAAAAAATTCAACAATTTTGCTACAAAATAAACTTTTCATCTAAAATTCATATTTTGGTGTTCAAAATTCAACTGAAATCTTTGTTGGTTGAAAGTTCAACTATATTGGTAAAAATTCAAAACTTGTGTTTAAAAATGGTCTTTTTTGTCTAAAAATTCAACTGTTTGGGTGAAAATTCGATTTTTTTGTGTAAAAATTCAACTATTTCGTTGAAAATTAAAGATTTTTGTCAAAAATTGATCTATTTTATAATAAGTAATTTTTTGTTGGAAAGTTTAACTTTTGTGTTAAATATCAATTTTTTGAGGCAAAAATTAGACTATTTGGTTGAAAGTGTTACTATTTTGTTATAAAAAAAAACTCATCTTTTTGATCGAAAATTCCACCGTTTTGTGTGAAAATTCAACTATTTTGTTGAAAATTAAACATTTTTGTCAAAAATTGAACTATTTTATAAAAAGTAATCTTTTTTTTTTTGAAAATTTAACTATTGTGTTAAATATAAGGTTTTTGAGTCAAAAATTCGACTATTTTGTTGAAAGTGTAACTATTTTGTTAAAAAGTCATCTCTTATCGAAAATTCAAAAAATTGATGAAAAATGCAACTATTTTTTGGAAATTGAAATATTTGGTTGAAAAGTTGTCCTTTTTCTTTTCAAATTCAACATTTTTGTGGAAAGTTTAACCATATTGTTAAAAGTTCAACTTTTTGGCGTAAATTCAAATGTTTTGTTGAAAATTCAAGTATTTTGTTAAAGATTCAATTATATTTTTGAAAATTGAAAAATTGTGTTTAAAAGTTATAATTTTTGTTTGAAAATTCATTTTTAGGTGAAAATTTAACATTTTTGCTACAAAATTAACTTTTCATCTAAAATTCATATTTTGGTGTTAAAATTTCAACTGAAATCATTTTTGTTTGAAAATTCAACTATTTTGTTAAAAATTCAACTATTTTGTTAAAGCTTTAACTACTTTGCTTCAAAATTATTCAGATTTAAGAATTTTGTTCAAAATTCAACATTTTAGTCAAAAATTTCACTATTTTGTTAAAAATGCAACTATTTGGTTGAAAATTCAACTATATTGTTGAAACTTCAACAGTTTTATTGAAAATTCAAGTAATTACAATTTGTTTTTGAAATTTCATTTTTGGGTTAAAATTCAACAATCTGGCTACAAAATTAACTTTTAATCGCAAATTCATATTTTACTGTTAAAAATAAAACTAGAATATTTTTTGGTAAAAATTGGAACTATTTTCTTTTTTAATTTATTCGTCTCAGCTTGAAAATTTAACCATTTTGGTAAAAAGTCATTCTTTTTAGTAGAACATCCAACAATTTTGTTGAAAAAAATCATATTTTTTATTAAAAATTCAACTATTTTATTGAAATTTTAACCATTTTTTCAAAATTGTATCCTTTTTTTTTTCAAAATTCAACTATTTTGTCGAAAAAAGAAATATTAAAAAAAAAAAATCTTTTACTAGTGACAATTCAACTGTTTAATTAAAAATGTAACTATTTCGTTAAAAAGTCATCTTTTTTTGGTCGAAAATTTAACTGAGTTGTTGAAAATTAAACAATTTGAACACAAATTTAACTGTTTTGTCTAAAATTGAAATATTTGGTTAAAAAATAATATTTCTATGGAAAATTAGAAACCATTTTGTGGTAAATAGAACTATTGTGTTAAAAGTAATCTTTTTTCCTCAAAAATTTTACTATTTTTTTGAAAATTGAACTATTTTGTAAAAAATTTATCATTTTTAATAGAAATTCAACTATTTTGTTGAAATAAAATCATATTTTTCATTTAAAATTAAACTATTTTGTCAAAAAGTCATTCTTTTTAGTTAAAAATTCAACTGTTTTGTTGAAAATGAATCCTTTTGGCTTAAAATTTCAATTATTTTGATACAAGATTAATTTGTTATCGAAAATTAATGTTTTATTGCTCAAAATTCAACTATTTAGTTAAGATGCAATCTATTTTGTGGGAAATTTAATTATTTTGTTGAAAATTCAAGTATTTTGTTAAAAAGTAATATTTTTTGTTGAAAATTGAGATATTTGATTAAAAAAATAATCTTTTTTGTGGAAAACTAGACTATTCTATTAAAATTATCCTTTTTTTTTGTTAAAAATTAAACCATTTTGTGGAAAATTGAACTATTTTGTTAAGAAGTCATCATTTTTAATAAAAAATCCAACGATTTTGTGGAAATAAAATCATATTTTTTATTTTAAATCCAACTATTTAGTTAAAATTCCAACTATTTTGTTGTGAATTTAATTACTTTATTGAAAATTCAAATATTTTGTTAAAAAGTCAATAAATATCAGATTTTTGTGACAAAAATTAGATTATTTTGTTGAAAATTTCACTTTTTTTAAAAAAAGTCATATTTTTGATCGAAAATTCGACTGTTTTGTTTTAAAAAAAATACAATTTGGTTGAAAATTCAACTATATTGTTTAAAATTGGTATTTTTTGTTTAAAAGTTCAACCGTTTCATTGAAAATTCGCCCGTTAGGGTGAAAATTCAACAATTTTGTCAAAAAATTAACTATTTTGATCAAAAGTCATCGAAAATTAATATTTTAGTGTTAAAAATTCAAGTATTTTGTTGAGATTCCAACTATTTTGTTGAGAATTTAATTATTTTATTTAAAATTCAACTATTTTGTTGAAAAGTCAAATTTTTTTGTCGAAAATGTAACTGAATAGTTAAAAATTGTACAATTTGGTTTAGAAGTCATCTATATTGATGAAAATTCAACTATTTTGTCGAAAAAAAAACTCTTTTACTGGTGAACATTCAACTGTTTAATTTAAAATTTAACTATTTTGTTAAAAAATCATATTTTTTTTTGTCGAAAATTTAGATATTTGGTTTAAAAAAATAATATTTTTGTGGAAAACTAAACTATTGTGTGAAAAGTAATCTTTTTTTGGTTGAAAATTTAACCATTTTTTGAAAAATTGAATTATTTTATTTAAAAGTACCCCCTTTTGGCAGAAAATTTTAACGGTTTATTTGAAAATTTAACCATTTTGTTAAAAGTAATCTTTTTTGATGAAAAATTTAACTGTTTTTTTTTTTTTTAATTCAGAAATTTAGTTCAAAATTCAACTGTTTTATTAAAAATTTAACTACTTTGTTTAAAGAGCCATCGTTTTTTATCCGAAATTCAACTGGTACGTCGAAAAATCAACAATTTTGTTGAAAATTCATCTATTTTGTCGAAAGTTGAACTTTTTTGTTAAAGGATTCAACAATTTGGTTGAAAATGAAACTGTTTAGTTGAAAATTTAAATATTTTGTTAGAAATAAAATAAAATAATTAAATATTGAAAATTTTTTGTGAATTAAATTTAAATTTTGTGAATTAAAAAATTAAATAATTGAATAAACTAATTATAAATATTTTGTTGAAAATAATCTTCTTTCGTAGAAAATTTGGCTTTCTTGGTTAAAAATTCATCTTTTTGGTCGAAAATTCAATAATTTAGTTTGAAAATTTAACTTTTCAATTAAAAAATGGAACTATTTTGTGAGAAATAATATTTTTAGGTAAAAAAATTAACTGTTTTGTTAAAAATTTAATTATTTTGTTGGAAATTAAACTATTTTGTTGAAAATTGAAATATTTTGTTGGAAATAATCTTTTTTGGTTGAAAATTTAACCATTTTGTGGAAAATTCAACGATTTAGTTAAAAATTTAACAATTTAACTATTTTGTTGAAAATTGAACTATTTTGTTAAAAGTAATCTTTTTTGGTGGAAAATTTAACTGTTTTGTTGTAAATTTAAATATTTTTTTGGAAATGAAATAAAATAATTAAATTTTGTAAATTTTTTGTGAATGAAATTTAAATTAAAATTTTGTAGATTAAATAATTAAATAATTGAATAAAACAATTAAAAATATTTTGTTGAAAATAATCTTCTTTCTTTGAAAGTTTGGATTTTTGGGTTACAAATTCCACAATTTAGTTAAAAATTCATCTTTTTGGTCGAAAGTTCAATAATTTAGTTTGAAAATTTAACTGTTCAATTAAAAAATGGAACTATTTTGTGAGAAATAATATTTTTAGGTAAAAAAATTAACTGTTTTCTTAAAAATTTAATTATTTTGTTGGAAATTAAACTATTTTGTTGAAAATTGAAATATTTTGTTGAAAATAATCTTTTTTTGGTGGAAAATTTAACCATTTTGTGGAAAAATGAAAAAATCCTGTTTTTTATTTAAAATTCAACTATTTTGTTGAAATTTTAACAATTTTGTCAAAATTGTATCATTTTTGTTTGAAAATTCAGCTGCTTTGTTGAAAATGAATCTTTTTGACCGAAAATTTAAATTATTTTGATACAAGATTAACTTTTTATCGAAAATGAATTTTTTAGTGTTAAAAATTCAACTATTTAGTTAAGATTCCAACTATTTTGTTAAAAATTAAAATATTTGGACTAAAAATAATATTTTACTGATGAAAATTTAACTCTTTAATTAAAAATTTAACTATTTTTTTAAAAAGTCGTATTTTTTGTCGAAAATTCAACTGAGTTGTTGAAAATTAAACAATTTGGTTCAGAATTCAACTATATTGATTAAAATTCAACTATTTTGTTAAAAATTGAGATATTTAGTTTAAAACATTATATTTTTGTGGAAAACTAGAATATTGTGTTAAAAGTCATCTTTTTTGGTTGAAAATTTCACCATTTTGACAAAAATTGAACTTTTTAAAAAAAAGTCA
>NC_046661.1:96495128-96513198 GCF_010883055.1 Belonocnema kinseyi
TTGACTAAAAATAATATTTTACTGATGAAAATTTAACTATTTTTTTAAAAAGTCATATTTTTTGTCGAAAATTCAACTGAGTTGTTGAAAATTAAACAATTTGGTTCAGAATTCAACAATATTGATTAAAATTCAACTATTTTTTTAAAAATTGAGATATTTGGTTAAAAAAATTATGTTTTTGTGGAAAACTAGAATATTGTGTTAAAAGTCATTTTTTTTGGTTGAAAATTAAACCATTTTGTCGAATATTGAACCTTTTATTAAAAAAGTCATCCTTTTTGTCAGAAAATTCCACTATTTTCTTGAAAAAAATCATATTTTTAATTTAAAATTTTAATTTTTTTGATACAAGATGAACTTTTTATCGAAAATGAATTTTTTAGTGTTAAAAATTCAACTTTTATGTTAAGATTTTGTTCAAATTTCAACAATTTTGTCAAAAAGACATACTTTTTGTTTGAAAATTCAACTGTCTGGATGAAAATTAATCTTTTTAGCCTAAAATTTCAATTATATTGATACAAGATTAACTTTTTATCGAAAATGAATATTTTTAATATTAAAATTTCAACTATTATTTTGAGATGACAACTATTTTGTTGAGAATTTAATTATTTTGTTGAAAATTCAAGTATTTTTTAAAAAATTGAAATATTTGGTTAAAAAAATAAACGCTTTTTGTGGAAAACTAGACTATTGCATTAAAATTAATCTTTTTTGGTTGAAAATTTCACCATTTTGTGGAAAATTGAACTATTTTATTAAAAATAATTTTTTTTCGTCAAAAGTTCAACAATTTTTTTGAAAATTTCACAATTTGGTTGAAAAGTCAACTATATTCTTGAAATTTGAATTATTTGGTTAAAAATTCATCTTTTTTTGGGTGGTAAACTCAACTGTTTCTTTGACTATTAAGCTATTTTAAAATTCAATCCTTTTTGGTACAAAAGTTATTTTTTCTGGTTAAAATTAAACAGATTTGAAATGTTAATCTAAACCTGTTTTGTTCAGTTTATAAAATATTTTTCGTCAAAAATATTACAAGGTTAAAATGCTCATCTTTAAATAATAATTTTCAGGGAAAATGACAAATTTGGTGCGTGAAACATCAGAAAATGTTGAAAATATAAAATTTTGCGACCACCCTGGTTTTTTGTTAAGAAATATTTTTTTCTATTTTTAAATATTTTTTCAGATTCCTCAATATTTATGACGATGATCTTCGATTTGACGTGATGTTTCAGCGTTCAAATTGGCCAATTCGTGCCTGTCATTTTGGGCTTAAGATGATAAATAATTCTAGTTTATCACCCTTGTTGAATCCTGTTGAAGGGGACTACTGCAACAAGCCGAAAGTGTAAGTCAATTTCAGATCGAATTCATACAACATACTGTTTTTTTACATCATTTCTCTTTTTTACCTTTCTAAAAATGTCTTTTTTTTACACATTTTATAAAAAAACCATTTCTCTTTTTTCCTTTTTTTCTAAAAGTGCTCTTTTTTACATTTTTAAAAAAATAATTTATATTTTTGAACTTTCTAAACAAAAAATGTATCTTTTTTATCCTTTTTTTAAAGATAATTTATCTTTTTTATCCTTTAAAAAAACATCTCTTTTTACCCTTTTTCAAAAAATAATATCTTTTTTACCCCCTTTTTTAGAAATAACTTCTATTTTTAAAAATAATTTCTCTTTTTCTCGTTTTCAATAAATTTGCACTTTTTAAAAATTGTTTTTCGCCTAATTGCGAACTGAATTAATAGAACCACTTAGGAAAATCAAACTAATATTGGATCAAAAGACTATTATAACATTTCTGGTTCTCTTTTTTACCCTTTAAAAAATTCTCTTTTTACCCATTTTTTTAAATAATGTCTTTTTTACCATTTAAAAAAAATTATTTCTCTTTTTTACACTTTAAAAAAGTGCTCTTTTTTGCCTTTTTTAAAAAAATAATATCTCTTCTTTACCCTTTAAAAAAAAAAATTATATTTTGACACTTAAAAGAAATATAGTTTATCTTTTTTATCCTTTCTTTTCAAAATAATTTTTTTTTACCTTTTTTTTTAAAAATAATATCTCTTTTTTACCCTTTAAAAAAAATTAGATCTCTTTTTTACCCTTTACAAAAAATTCTCGCTTTACCCACTTTTTAAAAATAATTTATATTTTTACACTTAAAAAAAAAATTTTCCTTTTTTATCCTTTCTTTTAAAAATAATTTATCTTTTTTACCTTTTTTAAAAAAAATATCTCTTTTTTACCCTTTTTTTAGAAAATAATTTCTCTTTTTCCCGTTTTCAATAAATTTGCACTTTTTAAAAATTGTTTTTGCCTAATCGTGAACTGAATTAATACAACCACTTAGGAAAATCAAACAAATTTTGGTTCAAAAGATTATTATAATATTTCTGGTTCAAAGATATCGGTTTTGTTTTTAAACTTATACTATTTGATTGAAAAATTAACTGTTTCGGATTGAAAATTTAATTTTTCTGGTCGAAAAGTCAACTGTATTATAAAAAAACTAGTTTTTTAGGTAGAAAGTATAAATGTTTGGTTCAATATGTAACTGTTTTTGGTTAAAGTTTGATATATTTTGTTTGAAAATTTCACTATCTGGTTAAAAGGTTTTTTTTTCTTTTGGTCGAAAATTCAACTGTTTTATTGAAGATTCGTCTTTTTGGATAGAAAAATCAACTTTTTGGATTTTGATTAATGTTTCACCTTTTTTGTTTTAAAATTCGACGATTTAGATCCAATTTTATCTTGGTATAAATTCAACTGTTTTGATGAAAATTGAACAATTTGGTGAAAATTTGAACTATTTTTTTGAGGATTTCATTATTTTGTCGATAATTGAATTATTTTGTTGAAGATGGAACTATTTTGTTAAAAAATCATCTTTTTTGGTGGAAAATTCAACTATATTTTTAAAAAATACTAATCTTTTTTTTAAATCGAAAATGTAACTATTTTATCGAAAATTTAAGGTTTTTGTTGAAAATTTGAATTTTTTGACTAAAAGTCATTTCCATTTCTGGGAAATTAAACTATATTGTTGAAAATTAAACTATTTTGTTGAAAATTGAGCTTTTTTATTAAAAATTCAACTAAATTGTTAAAAATTAAATTATTTTGTTAAAGATTGAATTATTTTGTTAAAAAATAATCGTCTTTTGGTGGAAAATTCAACTATATTGTTTAAAAATTAAACTATTTTGTTAAAAAGTCATTTTCTTTTTTCGAAAATTCAACTGTATTATTAAAAAAAACTAATTTTTTTTTCATTCAAAATTTAACTATTTTGTTGAAAATTCAGAGTTTTTCTTGAAAATTGAATTATTTGATTAAAACTCATCTTTTTTCATCGTAAAGTCCACTTTTTTGTTGAAAATTCAACTATATTGCCCAAAATTCAAATTATTTTGTTAAGCCATCTTTTGGTCGAAAATCCAACTGTTTTGTAAAAAAAATGGTTTTTTTAGAAAGAAAATTCACTCTTTTGTTTTTGATAAAATTTTAATATTTTTTGTTGGAAAATTTGATCATTGAGATTGTATTTTGTATGTTTAATAATTACATTTTTTTATTGCACTATCAAATATTACATTTATCGTTAAAAATTTATGTGTTTTAGTAATAAGTGGATCTATTCTCTTTTAAAAAGTCATTGTTTTTTATCATGAGTTCTACTTTTTTATTGAAAATTCAAATGTTTATTTGAAAATTGAACTATTTTAATAGGAAATTATTTTTTTAGTGAAAAATGTATCAGTTTCGTTGAAAATTCGCATATTTTGTAGAAAATTCAACAATTCAGTTGAAAATTAAAACTATTTGGTTAAAAAATAATCTTTTTTTGTAAATGATTCAACTGTGGAAAATCGAATTATTTTATTTTTAAAAAGTCATCGTTCTTTTTGAAAAATTGAAATCTTCTGTTGAAAATTCAACAGTATATTTGAAAATTGAACTATTTTGTTCAAAAGGTGAATTTTCTATTAAAATGTTGAATGTTTGACCCAAAAAAATTATTTTAAACAAAATCGTTCAATTTTCAATAAAATAGTAAACTTTTCAGTTAAATTGTTAAATTTTCAACTAAATTGTTAAATTTTTAACAAAACATTTATCATTATTTAAATTTTAATTTACAAAATTTATTTCTAAATTTAATTTTCAAAACATGTACAACATTTAATTATTTCATTTAATTTGCATCAAAATATTTAAATTCTCAACTAAACAGTTTAATTTTTAACTTAATTTTCGACTTCTTTAACAGAATAGTTCGATTTTCAACTAAAAAGTTAAATTTGTAAGTAATTGTTGAATTATCCACAAAAAAGTTCAATTTTATCAACAAAATATTTTAATTTTCAGCAAAATAATTAAAGTTTCAACAAAACAGTTGAATATTTCAACAAAATAGATTAATTCTTACAAAATAGTTCAATTTTCCCATAAACTATTAAACTTTCAACTAAATTATTGAATTTTCGACAAAAAAGATGAATTGTTAACTAAATTGTTTATTTTAACCAACAAAGAAAAATTGTCGACCAAAGAAGATGATTTTTAACAAAACATTTATCATTATTTAATTTTTTGATTTACAAAATTTATTTCTGAATTTAATTTACAAAAAATGTACAAAATTTAATTATTTTATTTAATTGACAACAAAATATTTAAATTCTCAACTAAACAGTTAAATTTTAAAAATAATTTTCGAATTCTTTAACAAAATAGTTCAATTTTCAACTAAAAAGTTAAATGTATAACTAAATTGTTGAATTATCCACAAAAAAGTTTAATTTTCTATTAAAAAAAAATTATCAACAAAATATTTCAATTTTTAACAAAATAGTTTAATTTCGAACAAAATAATTAAAGTTTCAAAAAAACAGTTAAATATTTCAACAAAATAGATTAATTCTGACAGAATAGTTCAATTTTCCAATAAACTATTAAATTTTCGACAAAAAAAAGATGAATTTTTAACTAAATTGTTGAATGTTTAACCAAGAAAGCAAAATTTCCGACCAAAAAAGATTATTTTTAATAAAAAATTTATAATTATTTTATTTTATTATTTAATTTTTTAATTTACAAAATTTATTTCTAAATTTAATTTACAAAAAATGTACAAAATTTAATTATTTCATTTAATTTCCAACAAAATATTTAAATTCTCAACTAAACAGTTTAATTTTTAACTTAATTTTCGAATTATTTAACAAAATAGTTCAATTTTCGACAAAATAGTTAAGTTTTGAACAAAATTGTTAATTTTTCAACATACCAGTTAGATTTTTAACAAAGCAGTTGAATTTTTCGCCAAAATAGATTTTTTTAAACAAAATAGTTTAATTTTTAACTACATTGTTAAATTTTAAACAAAACAGGTAAATTTTTAACAGCATTTAAGAACTCTAATCACCCTATTGTTTTCGTTTCGAGATCATATTTTTCAACGGTAAAATCTGTGAAATTAAATATTAAAAAAGCCTTTGAATTATAACTTTTAATTATTATTATTTTTTTATCATTTAAATTATTTCAGAGGATTGTTCTGGTTCGACGAGAAAGTAAAGAATAATCCCGAGCAGATGCAGGCCGTGCAGAGAATTTTGGGACGGACCGCGTGTCCCTCGCCTTATCTGGTTTTTGGCCCGCCTGGAACTGGAAAAACGGCGACAATTGTCGAGGCAATTTCCCAGATTTGGAAAAGTGATCCATTGAAAAGTCGAATTTTAGTCTGCACTCCTTCAAATGCGGCCGCGGACGAAATTGCGAGGCGCTTACTACGAAATATGTCGCAATATTTGATTTGTCGAATGAACAGTCCATCCAGAGACAAGTGAGCAATTTTATATTTAATTTTCTTATTTATTATACATTTTTTTTTATAGTTTAATTAACAAAATTTAATTTAATTTAACAAAATCTAATTAAAAAAACAGAGAAATTACTTCTGATTGTGGAAAAATTCAAATTTTTTATAATTATAATTAATTGTAATCAATTTAGAAAAGTAACTTATATTTTATCTACAGTCGAGGATTTTTCAAAATATCTCGGTTTATTCTAATTAATGCATAATTTATTATTGAATGGTTTTTTATATTCAATTTTAAGAAGAAGCTTTTTTAATTTTTTTGCAAAACATACAAAAAGAATAATTTTCTCAATATTTTTCTTTTAATTTAGAATTTTTTGACATCGAATGGGTTTTTTTCTAAATTATTTTTTTCTTGTTTGAAGATTCATCATTGTAATTGAAAATGTCACTAGTTTTTGAAAATAATTGTTTTCTAAACTGGTTGTTGAAAAATGAATCATTTTGTTAAAAATTGAACTCTTTTTTTGTTTAATTATCCTTTTCGATGAAAAATTCAACTGTTTTCTTTAAAATTCAAGACTAGTTGAAAATTCAACTTTTTTGTTTAAAATGAACCATTTTGTTAAAAATTAAACTATTTTGATAAAGAAATCATTTTTTGTTGTTGAAAAATTCAACAATTTATTTAATAACTCAAATTTTTTAATTGAAAAATTAACTATTTTGTTAAAAACTAAACTATTTTGATTAGAAATAATCTTTTCTGTTGAAAAATTCAACTGTTTTGTTCAAAATTCAACAATTTAGTTGAAAATTCAACTTTTTTTGTTGAAAAATTAACTATTTTGTCAAAAATTATACTATTTTTTTTTTCATCTTTGACATGAAATTTAATAATTTAGTTGAAAATTTCAACTGTTTTGTTCAAAATTCAACAATTTAGTTGAAAATTCAACTTTTTTGATAAAGAAATAATTTTTTGTTGTTGAAAAATTCAACAGTTTTGTTGAAAATTCAACAATTTTTTTAATAATTCAACTTTTTTAATTAAAAAATTAACTATTTTGTTAAAAATTAAACTATTCTGATTAAAAATCATCTTTTCTGTTGAAAAATGAACTATTTTGTCAAAAATTAAACTATTTTTTTTGCATCTTTGACATGAAATTTAATAATTTATTTGAAAATCTTAACTGTTTCGTTCAAAATTCAACTTTTTTTGTTGAAAAATGAACTATTTGTTGAAAAATTTACTATTTTGTTAAAAATTGAACTACAATAATAAAAAATGATTCTGTTGTTGAAAAATCAATTATTTTGTTAAAAGTTGAACTCTTTTTTCTTAAGTATCTTTTTTGATGAAAAATTCAACTGTTTTGTTGAAAATTCAACAATTTAGTTAAAAATTCAAGTTTTTTGTTGAAAAATGAACCATTTAAAAAAAAATTAAACTATATTGATAAAAAAAAATAATTTTTTGTTGTTGAAAAATTCAACTGTTTTGTTGAAAATTTAACAATTTATTTAATAACTCAACTTTTTTATTTCAAAAATGAACTATTTTATTAAAAATTAAACTATTTTGTTTAAAATCCATTTTTCTGTAGAAAAGTTCAACTCTTCTGTTCAAAATTCAACAATTTAGTTGAAATTTTAATTTTTTTGTTAAAAAGTTAACTATTTTGTTAAAAATTGAATTATTTTTATAAAAAAATCTTTTTTTGATAAAAAATTCAACTGTTTTGTTGCAAATTCAACAATTTATTTGAAAATTGAAACTTTTTTTATTAAAAAATTAACAATTTGTAGAATCATTAATTATTACGTTAAAAATTAAACTATTTTGATGAAGAATCATTTCTTGTTGAAAAATTCAACTGTTTTGTTGAAAATTCAACAATTTATTTAATAACTCAACTTTTTTTAATTGAAAAATTAACTATTTTGTTAAAAATTAAACTATTTTGATTAAAATTTATCTTTTCTGTTGAAAAATATAACTGCTTTGTTCAAAATTCAACAATTTAGTTGAAAATTCGACTTTTTGTTGTTGAAAAATTAACTATTTTGTCAAAAATTCAACTTTTTTTTTTTGCATCTTTGGCATGAAATTTAATAATTTAGTTGAAAATTTCAACGGTTCTGTTGAAAATTCACCAATTTAGTTAAAAATTCAACTTTTTTGTTAAAAAATTAACTATTTTGTTAAAAATTAAACTATTTTGATAAAGAAATCATTTTTTGTTGTTGAAAAATTCATCTGTTTTGTTGAAAATTCAAGAATTAAGTGAAAAATTCAAGTTTTTTTTTTAAATTAACTATTTTGTTGAAAAATTAACTATTTTGATTAAAAAAATCATTTTTTGTTTTTGAAAAATTCAACTGTTTTGTTGAAAATTTAACAATTTATTTAAAAACTCTACTTTTTTCCTGAAAAATTGATTATTTTATTTAAAAATAAACTATATTGATTAAAATCCATCTTTTCCGTTGAAAAATTTGACTGTTTTGTTCAAAATTCAACTTTTTTTGTTAAAAAATTAACTATTTTGTTAAAAATCGAATTATTTTTATAACAACATTTTTTTTTTGATAAAAAATTCAACTGTTTTGTTCCAAATTCAACAATTTATTTGAAAACTCAACTTTTTTTCTTGAAAAATTAACTGTTTATAGAATAATTAATTATTTCGTTAAAAATTGAACTATTTTGATAAAGAATCATCTTTTGTTCAAAAATTCAACTGTTTTGTTGAAAATTAAAGAATTAAGTGAAAAATTGAAGTTTTTTTTTAAATTAACTATTTCGTTGAAAAATATAACTGTTTTGTTCAAAATTCAATAATTTAGTTGAAAATTCGACTTTTTGTTGTTGAAAAATGAACTATTTTGTCAAAAATTCAACTATTTTTTTTTTGCATCTTTGACATGAAATTTAATAATTTAGTTGAAAATTTCAACTGTTCTGTTGAAAATTCACCAATTTAGTTAAAAATTCAACTTTTTTGTTAAAAAATTAACTATTTTGTTAAAAATTAAACTATTTTGATAAAGAAATCATTTTTTGTTGTTGAAAAATTCATCTGTTTTGTTGAAAATTCAAGAATTAAGTGAAAAATTCAAGTTTTTTTTTTAAATTAACTATTTTGTTGAAAAATTAACTATTTTGATAAAAAAAATCATTTTTTTGTTTTTGAAAAATTCAACTGTTTTGTTGAAAATTTCACAATTTATTTAAAAACTCTACTTTTTTCCTGAAAAATTGATTATTTTATTAAAAAATAAACTATATTGATTAAAATCCATCTTTTCTGTTGAAAAATTTGACTGTTTTGTTCAAGATTCAACAATTTAGTTGAAAATTCAACTTTTTTTTGTTAAAAAATTAATTATTTTGTTAAAAATCGAATTATTTTTATAACAACATTTTTTTTTTGATAAAAAATTCAACTGTTTTGCTCAAAATTCAACAATTTGGATTTATTAAATTGAACGAACAGAATGAACAAAACAGTTAAATTTTCCAACAAAAAAGATTCCTTTTAACAAAGTAGTTTATTTTTCAACAAAAAAGTTTAATTTTTTAACAATAAAAAATGATTTTTTATCAAAATATTTCAATTTTTAACAAAATAGTTAATTTTTAAACAAATTTTTTTTAAAGTATCTTTTCTGATGAAAAATTCAACTGTTTTGTTAAAAACTCAACAATTTAGTTGAAAATTCAACTTTTCTTTTGTTGAAAAATGAAAAATTCAATTGTTTTGTTTAAAATTCTAGACTACTTGAAAATTCAACTTTTTTGTTGAAAAATTAACTACTTTGTCAAAAATTCAACTGTTTTGTTACAAATTCAAAAATTTATTTGAAGATTGCACTATTTTAATAGAAAATCATCTTTTATGAAAAATTAATCTTTTTTTGTGGAAAATTCACATATTTTATAGAAAATTGAATGATTTAGTTAAAAAATCATCTTTTTGGTGGAAAATTTAACTTTTTTGTTAAAAAATCAACAATTTATATGAAAAATCAACTGTTTTGTTGAAAATTCAACAATTTAGTTTAAAATTAAAACTATTTTGTCGAAAAATCATCGTTTTTTGTTAAAAATGCAACTGTTTTGTTGAAAATTCAACAATTTAGTTGAAAGTATAACTGTTTTGTTATGAAACATTCTTCTCTGGTGAAAAATTATAAATTTTTTGTTGAAAATTGAACTGGTTGAGTGAAAACTGATATTCATTTGAATAAAAATTAGTACTCTTTAATTAAAAAATTAACTTTTTTTGTTAAAAACTCTTCTTTTCAGTGAAAAATTAAATTTCTTTGTTGAAAAATCAACAATTTATTTGAAAAATCAACCATTTTATTGAAAATGCAACAATTTAGTGGAAAATTAAAAGTATTTGGTTAAAAAGTTTATTTTTTGGGAGAAAAAGTCAACTGTTTTGTTGAAAATTCAATTATTTTGTTGAAAAATTCAACAATTTAGTTGAAAATTAATATTCATTTGAATAAAAATGAATACTTTTTAATTAAAAAATCAACTATTTTGTTAAAAAATGTTCGTTTTAGTTAAAAATTTAACTTTTTTGTTGAAAAATGTGCAATTTGTATTAAAAATGAACTATTTTATAGAAAATGCAACAATTTAGTTGAACATTGATATTAAATTGAATAAAAATTAGTATTTTTTTAATTAAAAAATTAACTATTTTTGTTAAAAGGTCTTTTCAGTGAAAAATTAATCTTTATTTGAAAATTGATATTAATTTGAATAAAAATTAGTATTTTTTTAATTAAAAAATCAACTATTTTGTTAAAAAGTCTCCTTTTTAGTGAAAAATATAACTTTATTGTTGGAAAATCAACAATTTATTTGAAACATTAACTATTTTATTGCAAATTCAACAATTTAGGTGAAAATTAAAATTATTTGGTTAAAAAGTAATCTTTCTGGTGAAAAAGTCAACTGTTTTGTTTTAAATTCTATTAATTTGTTGAAAATTCCACAATTTAGTTGAAAATTGATATTAATTAGAATAAAAATGAATATTTTTTTAATTAAAAAATCAACTATTTTTTTAAAAAGTCTCCTTTTTAGTGAAAAATTTAACTTCTTTGTTGAAAAATGTACAATTTATATTAAAAATTAACTATTTTATTGAAAGTGCAACAATTTAGTTGAAAATTAAAAGTATGTGGTTACAAAGTCATCTTTTTGGTGAAAAAGTCAACTGTTTTGTTGTGAATTCAATTATTTTGTTGAAAATTCCACAATTTAGTTGAAAATTGATATTAATTTGAATAAAAATTAGTATTTTTTTAATTAAAAATCAACTATTTTGTTCAAAAGTCTTCTTTTCAGTGAATAATTTAACTTTCTTGTTGGAAAATCAACAATTTATTTGAAAAATTAACTATTTTATTGAAAATTCAACAATTTAGGTGAAAATTAAAAGTATTTGGTTAAAAAGTAATCTTTTTGGTTAAAAAGTCAACTGTTTTGTTGTAAATTCAATTATTTTGTTGAAAATTCCACAATTTAGTTGAAAATTGATTTTAATTTGAATAAAATTAGTATTTTTTAAATTAAAAAATGAACTATTTTGTTCAAAAATCTTCTTTTATGGAAGAATTTAACTTTCCTGTTGGAAAATCAACAATTTATTTGAAAAATTAATTATTTTATTGCAAATTCAACAATTTAGGTGAAAATTAAAAGTATTTGGTTAAAAAGTCAACTGTTTAGTTGTAAATTCAATTATTTTGTTGAAAATCCATCAATTTAGTTGAAAATTGATATTAATTTGAATAAAAATTAGTATTTTTTTACTTAAAAATTCAACTATTTTTTTTAAAAAGTCTCCTTTTTAGTGAATATTTAACTTCTTTCTTGAAAAATGTACAATTCATATTAAAAATTAACTATTTTATTGAAAATGCAACAATTTAGTTGAAAATTAAAAGTATTTGAGTGAAAATTCAACAATTTAGTTGGAAATTGAACTATTTGGGTCAACATTGATATTTTCTATTTAGAAATTAAACTAATTGTTTCGAAAAATAATATACTTTGTGAAAAATTCGACATTTGTAGAAAATAAGTCTTTATTGTTGAAAACTCATCTTTTTCGTATATAATTCAACTTTTCCAGTCTGTTGAGATGAGTTTATTTTTGGGGAAAATTTAACTATTTTGTTCTCTTTTTCATTGAAATTTAATCCTCTTGTTTAAAAATTCTTCTTTTCGATTAAAAATGCAACTATTCCAGTTAAATATTTATCATTTTAGTTCAAAATTAATCCTTTAAGGTGACAATAAAATTATTTTCTGAAAAATTAAAGTACTAACTATTCCATTTTTAAATTGAAAATTGCTATTTTTTAGTCAAAAAGTTGTCTTTTTTAAATTAAAAATTAAACTATTTTGTTGAAAAATGAACTATTATGTCGAAATTCGAGCTATTTTGTTAAAAAATCATCTTTTTGGTGAAAAATAACTTTTTTATTAAAAAATCAACAATTTATTTGAAAAATCAACTATTTTATTGAAAATTAAACAATTTAGTTGGAAATTCAACAATTTAGTTGAAAATTGATATTTTTTAGTAAAAAATGTAAGTATTTTTTTCAAAATTAATTTTATTTTGCAATTTTTTGCTCTGTTGTGATTTAGGGATGACATAGACGAAAGTATTCGTGGCTGCTCGCATTTCTTCATGACCAAGGAACTCCTCACCCGAAAGAAAATAATCATAACGACCCTCATAACATGCGTCAGGTAAAAATTAATTTTAATTTTATGATTTAGTTAAAACTTTGTTTTTTTTTGTGTTTAAAATTATTTTTATTTAGTTGAAAATTTAATTATATTGCAGAAAATTTAACGTTTTTGTAAAAAATTCATTTTCATGTATTTGAGAATAAATTTTTTAAAACGAAAATGTTATAATATTTTTTTTAAATTTATGTTTTTGTTTTATTTTAAAAAGCAACTATTTATTCGAAAATGTATTTTTTTTTGAAAATCTAATTATTTGTCAGAAAGTTCATCTTTTTGGTAGAAAATTCCACGATTTTGTTTAAAAATCCAACTATTTGACTCAAAATTAATTTTTGATTTTAAAATTCGTCGTTTTTGGTTTGACAATTTTATTATTTTAATCGGAAATTCAACTATTTGATTCAAAATTATCATTTCGTGAAATATTGTTTTAAACTGAAAATTTGACTATTCCAATTACGTATTCCATAATTTTAGTTAGAAATTTACATTTTTGGTTGAAAATTAATTTTTTTAAATCAAAATTTAGCAATTTAATCTTTAGTTTACAATTTATTTTTCTTTAGTTGAAAATTAATATGTTTTTCGAAAAAGTCTTTTTTTTTGTAGAAATACAACTATCACAGTCAAAGATTAATCATTTTATTTGAAAATCCATCATTTTTGTTTCGAACTTGTGGTTTTGTATGCTGAAAATTAATTTTTTTAAATGAATATATTTAATTTTTTGTTTTAAAAATTGGTATTTTTTGGTTGAAAATTCATGTTTTTTGTTTGTAAAAATTAATTTTTTGGTAGAAAATTCAACCATTCCAGTTAAATATTTATAATTTTATTTTAAAATTCATATTTTTGTTTTAAAATGTAAATATTCCAGTTGAAGATTCATAATTTAAGTTGCAAATTTATCAGTTTAGTGGAAAGTAAATTTTTTCAACTGAAAATTTAACCGTTCTACTTTAAGTTGAAAATTGACGTCTTCTTTTTAAAAATTTAAAAATTTGAACGTAAATTATTGTTTTTTAATTGAAAATTCATTTATTTCGTTGAGAATTCAGGTATGTTGTTAAAAAGAAAACTTTCTTGATAGAAAATCGAGTTCTTGTAGAAAAGGATGTTTTTCTTCGAAAGTTAATCTCGTTGTTTACAAATTCTTCTTTTTAATTCAAAATTCAGTTATTCCAGTTTAAAATATTCATAATTTTAGTTGAAAATTTATCTTTCAGGTTAGAAATAAATTGATTTGGTTAAAAAAAAATTTTTTTTAATAACATTTAATTTTGTAATTAAAAATTCATAATTTTCTTTAAAAATTAATTTTTCTGAATGAAAAATGAGCTATTTCGTTGAAAATTTGTTTCTTTTTTGTTTGAAAATAATTTTTTCTTAATCGAAAAATTAAAATACTATTTCAGTTGAATATTCCATAATTATAGTTAAAAAATTGTTTCAATAAGAATTCATCATTTTAATTAAAAATTAATTTCTTTGAATGAAAAATGAGCTATTTCATTGACAATTTGTTTATTTTTTTGGATTGAAATAATTTTTTTTTAAACTGAAAATGAAAATACTATTTCAATTGAATATTCCAGAATTATGATTAAAAATAATTTTTTCATCGAAAATTCATCATTTTAATTAAAAATTAATTTCTTTGAATGGAAAATGAGCTACTTCATTGGCAATTTGCTTATTTTTTTGGTTGGAAATAACTTTTTTCTTAAACTAAAAATACAAAAACTATTTCAGTTCAATATTTCCGAATTATAGTTAAAAATTAATTTTTTTCTTGAAAATTTATCATTTTAATTAAAAATTAATGCCTTTGAAAATTAGCTATTTCATTAAATTTATTTCTTTTTTAGTTGAAAATAATTTTGTTCTTAAACAAAAAATACAAATATAATTCCATTTGTATATTCCAGAATTATAGTTAAAAATTCATATTTTAATTGAAAATTCATCATTTTAATTAAAATCTATTTTTTTTTAATAAAAAAAAAGCTATGTCATTGAAAATTTGTTTCTTTTTTGTTTGAAAATAATTTTGTCCTTAAACTAAAAATGAAAATACTATTCCAGTTAAATATTCTAGAATTATAGTTATAAATAATTTTTACATCGAAAATTCATCATTTTAATAAAAAATTAATTTCTTGCAAATTGAGCTTTTTCATTTAATTTATTTATTTTTTGGTTGGAGATAACTTTTTTCTTAAACTAAAAATACAAAAACTATTTCAGTTCAATATTTCCGAATTATAGTTAAAATTTAATTTTTTTTCTTGAAAATTATCATTTTAATTAAAAATTAATTTCTTTGAAAATGAGTTATTTCATTAAATTGATTTCTTTTTTAGTTGAAAATAATTTTGTTCTTAAACAAAAAATACAAATATAATTCCAGTTGAATATTCCAGAATTATAGTTAAAAATTCATATTTTAATCGAAAATTCATCATTTTAATTAAAAATTAATTTCTTTGAAATTGAGCTATTTCATTAAATTTATTTCTTTTTTGGTTTGAAATAATTTTTTTCCTCAACTAAAAATACAAAAACTATTGCAGTTAAATATTCCAGAATTATAGTTAAAAATTCATTATTTTAATTAAAATTTAATTTCTTTGAATGAAAAATGAGCTATTTCATTGAAAATTTATTTCTTTTTTGGTTGAAAATAATTTTGTGCTTAAAGTAAAAATGAAAATAATATTCCAGTTGAATTTTTCAGAATTATAGTTAAAAATTCATTTTTTAATCGATAATTCGTTATTTTAATTAAAAATTCATTTCTTTGAATAAAAAATGAGCTATTTTATTAAAAATTTGTTTCTTTTTGGTTGAAAATAATTTTTTTCTTAAACTAAAAATTAAAATACTATTTCAGTTGAATATTTCAGAATTATAGTTAAAAATTTATTTTTTAATCGAAGATTCATCATTTTAATTCAAATTTAATTTTTTTGGAATGAAAAATGAGCTATTTTATTAAAAATTTGTTTCTTTTTTGGTTGTAAATAATTTTTTTCTAAACTAAAAATACAAATACAATTTCAGTTGTATATTCCAGAATTATAGTTAAAATTTCATTTTTTAATCGAAGATTGATCATTTTAATTCAAATTTAATTTTTTTTGAATGAAAAATGAGCTATTTCATTGAAAATTTGTTTCTTTTTTGGTTGAAAATAATTTTGTTCCTAAACTGAAAATGAAAATACTTTTTCAGTCAAATATTCCATAATTATAGTTAAAAATTAATTTTTTTTGTATTGAAAATTCATCATTTTAATTTAAAATTAATTTCTTTCAATGAAAACTGAGCTATTTCATTGAAAATTTGTTTATTTTTTTGGATTGAAATAATTTTTTTTTAAACTGAAAATGAAAATACTATTTCAATTGAATATTCCAGAATTATAGTTGAAAATAAAAATTATTTTTTTGTTTGAAAATGAATCTGATTGTTTAAAAAATCATCTTTTTAGTTCAAAATTCAATTTTTTCAGTTGAATATTTATAAGTTTGTTTGAAAATTAATCTTTTTGGTTTAAAATTTCACTATTCCAGTTGAAGATTTATAATTTTATTAAAAAATTCATTTAATTGCAATATTTTGCTCTGTTATGTTAAAGGATTTAAAAAAAATGAAGTTCATAATTTTAAATAAATGAAAAACTTTACCGTGTAAAACCGGTAATTTCAATTTTTTCCTGAATCGGCATCCTGCCGACACTCTGAAAATTTTACTATTTATTTATTTTTTTTTAATTGAAAAGTTCAATAGATTTCGATTTGAAATCTGAGGAATTACGACTTGAATTTTTCAGACTAGTAAGAATGGATTTTTGGCAGAACCATTTTGGCTATATTTTCATTGATGAGGCAGCGCAGGCAACACAACCGGAAACTTTAATTCCCTTAGGATTATTGAGTCCCGAAAATGAAGGTTTTATCGGAAGATTTGACGGTCAGCTCGTTTTGTCTGGAGACCCGAAACAGTTGGGACCAATTGTCAGTACAAAAATTGGTCAACATCTTTTAGGTAACAATCAATTCTTTTCAGATCTACATCATTTAAAAAAATATTAATTTAATTAAATTAATTAATTAGTTTATTAATTTCTAAGTGATTGATAAAAGAGTTTATTTTTAACCAGAAAACTTTAATGCCCAATATTTTTATTTAGAAATTTTATTATTTAAATAAAAATTGAATTCTTTGTTGAAAATTCAGCAATCTGGTTAAAAAGTCATACTTTCAAAAATTCGTCGTTTTCGTTTGATTTCATAAATGTAATTCGTGTTTTATTTGTTTAAACGTTAATTTTTTAATTGAAAATTGATCCATTTTGGTTGAAAATTCAAGTGATTCGTTTTATATGAACATTTTTGATAAAACTTTTCATTCTTAAATGGAATATTTAAATTTTTAGTTTGTAAAAGTAATTTTCAATACAAAAAAAAAAGAGAAATTTCAAGAAAATATTTCAATCTTCAAGAAATACAATTATTTATGAACAAAGTTATTCAACTTTTAACCAGTCCGTTGAGTTTTCAACCAAAAAATATCAATAATTTTGTATGAAAAATTTAATTTGATAATAAATTTAAAAAATGTACAATTAAAAACTATTTATTTATTTATTATTAAAAACAAAAAAAAAAGATTTTCTGAATATAAAATATAACAGTAAACTAAAATAATAAGTAAAATTAAAAAAAAAAAAATAGTGTCATAAAATTTTTCAAATATTACAAATGAACTTTAATGTACTTTTAAAATGTTAATCTTTTCTTGTAAATTTGTTTAAATTCCTATTTATCGTGCTGAAAGTTCATTCTTTTTGTGTTGAAAAGTCTACTATTAAATTTTTCCTTCAGAATTTATTATTTTTTTTAATCAAACATTTTATTATTTGATTCAAAATTGAATTATTTTGTTGAAAAATCAACAATTTTTGATAAAACTTTATATTCTAAGTTTGAAAATTCAAATTTTTCTTTAAAAATTCAAATTTTTGCTTGAAAATTAAACAATTTTTAGGAGATTTAACTATTTATTTGGAAATTAATTTATTTTGTTGAAAATTCATCTTTTTCGGTTAAACTCAATTCTTTGGTTAAAAATACAACTGGTTGGTTAAAAATTGTTGCTTTTTTTAGTTACATTTTTTATTTTTTAACTGAAAATTTAACTTTTTGTTTTAAAACTTAAACTAATTTGTTGTAAATTAATTTTTTGGTTAAAAAATTCATATTTTCTACTTGAAAAGTCATATTTTCTAGTTGAAAGTTCAAATTTTTGGTAGAAAATTTATAATTTCGACTCGAAAATTAAACAATTTGGTAGAAAATTTAACAGCTTGGTTAGAAATTGATTGAAAATTCATCTTTTTTCAGTAGAAAATCATTTTTTTAT
>NC_046661.1:96513298-96517891 GCF_010883055.1 Belonocnema kinseyi
AAAACGCCCGCTTTACCGCTGCATTGAAATTCACTGAAACTTGGAACTATTCTTGGAAATAAATATTTTATATACTTTTGCTCGAAATCCCTAAATTTTTCCCTAGATATTTCACATCTCTGATGCATCCCTGAGGCGCTTGAAAATCCCTAAATCTAGGGATCAAATCCCCAATCTGGCAACACTGCTCACTGCTCAGTAAATGCTACTAATTATGAAATATTTTCATATTGCGCATGCGTTTTGTCAACAGCTGGATTAGCTACCGTTGCCGCGCTTATTTAAAAACTGGTAAAAGTGCAAGAAAATTGTTTGCAACAAATAATACTTATAAAATTATTAAAACTAATTTTTTGATCATGAAGTAGATTCATTAAGTGAAATGTAAAATAATTATTTGATTTTTATTTCTTTGAAATAAGTAATCGATTTCAAATTTAAAGGAACGGATACCTCTTTTAGTACAAATGTGTATTTAAAATCATTTTTAATATTTTTATGCACTTTACTCTTATTATTTGTTGTGAAAAATTATAAATAAAAACAATATTAATTATTTGAAACAAGTTCGCCAAATCAAACCAACCCGTTTGTTGACGCAACACATGCGAAATACTAAACATTCCCAAAATAGGAGTTTAGTGCCTGGAACAAAACTCTATTTTTTTAATAATTAAAAAAAATTATTTTGCACCATAAGTGTATTTTGATATTGTTTTTTTTTTAAATATTTAAGTAAATTTTATTATATAATACAATCGATAATTTTGATTTCACGATTTTATTATTTAAATAAATAGCTTTTGAAAAAATAAAACCAGTATCTAAACACACTTGGAGTGAAAAATCATTATTTTCTAATTTATTTTAAAAATGAAGCTTCGTCCAATGCCATTTATTATTTGTATCTCGGCGTGCAGACATCTTGCTAGGTTACGTCACAGTTTGAAAACGTATGGACCAATCCAATGAAAGTAGAAGACGTGGGAAATCGCTCCATTTTTAAATTTATTGCGCCTTTTATAATCAAATTATAGTCGAAATGTCGAATGGAAAATCTATCTGAAAGAATTTTTTACTTAAATGATATATAATATTTTCTATTTGTAATTTATAGAAATCTAAATACAAATTTCAAGATTTAAAGAAAGATTTATCGTTTATGAGACAAGAATCTTTCCCTTTTTTTTCTGGTTTTTCGCCTAAATGCGAAATGATTTAATAAAATCCAATAAGAAAACCGAATTGTTTTCAATTAAATTTCAATTTTTTAGTTGAAATGTTTAATATAATATTTTTGATTCGGAAATTGATTTCTTTACATTGAAAAATTTAACTTTTTTTTTAAATTCGTTTTTTCATAATTAATTTTTTAAATAGATAATCTGTCTGTTTCATTTCGAGTTGAAAAATGTTCATTTCAATTAAAAATTGAATTTCCTTAGACAAGAATGTAGCTATTTGATGGCAAATTAAAATATTTTGTTAGATTCATATTTTTCGGTCAAAAATGCATCTCTTTAGTTCAAAGTTGAACCACTGCTGTGTTAAAAATTTTTTTTTTATTGTTGAAAAATCATTTCGTCGGTTCAAATTTTTCACTATTTTGTTGAAAATCCTTTTAATTTTTGGTTGAAAAACAAGTTTTTACTGAAAATATATTTACTTTATCTTTAGTTGGAAATTAAACTATTTGGATGAAAAATCGTCTTTTTGGGCAGAAAATTAATTTTCTTGATTAAAAAATATATATCTGTCATTATAAATCCAACTACTTGGTTGAATTCCAGTTTCAACCCAAAATTGGTTGAAAATTGAAAATCTTGTTAAAATCCGCAGTTTTAATACTTTTCGAAAATTCTCCGTTTCAACTAAAAATTATAATTGTTCTGTAAAATTCCCTGTTTAAATTTATAATTTTCTTTTTTTCTCGAAAATACTCCGTTTTAACTTAGAATAAGAATTCAGTCTTTAAAAAATGCCCTTATTCCAACTCGGAATTTATTTAAAAATTTTAATTCCCTGTTCCAAGACAAATTATAATTTTTTTTGGTTAAATAATAGTTTCAATTCAGAATTTTCTTCCTTTTCGAGAATTTCCAGTATTAGCTCGGAATTTGAAAATTCCCGGTTCCAAGTCAGAATCATTATTATTATTCTAGATAAATTCCAGTTCCAACTATAAATTTGTGAAAAGTGGAAAATTCCCTATTCAGATTAAAAGTTAAATTATTTTTATTTTGAATAGTTTTAAAATCCTGAAAATGCTTCGAAATTTTTTTTCAAATCCTGAAACATCTGCATGCTGTTTTACATTTTTTCAAATTTTTTTTTACTTCTGCCAAATTAAAGTAATTTTCTTAAAATCTTCCACATTTATTTTTGACAATTTTGTAAATCGTTTTAAATATTCTCTTAAAATTATTTTATTAAAATAAAAAATCATTTTTCAATTTTCCTAGAAAATGTTTCTTATTCTTCTGTAATTAAATTATAATTAAATAATATTTGAAACCGTTTCAAATTTTTAAGTAATTTTGAATTTTTTTTAAATCTTCTAAATACAACAATTTAACTTACAAATTAAATTTGCCTAAATAGAACCATTAGAATGGTAAAGTTCAAAGCTTAGTTTTTTTGTTTAGTTTTCAATGTTTAATTTATAATTATTAATTTGAAATGAGCAGTTAGATATTTTTAAATAATGAAGTAACTGATCAATTTCCTAATTGGAAAATTTCAAATTGAATGGTTTGAGAATGGAATATTTTAGACTGTAATAATATTTGAAATTTAATAAAAAGCCTTTGTCTCTAATTATATTATTTTGACGTTATTTCACAATAACATTCTAAACACATTCAAAAATTGTAAACTGATACTGAATTGTCTTGCACAATCAATTGTTATTTACTTTTTAAATCTTGAAGTAAAATTCAATTTAAAAAATTATTTATTAATTAATATTTACAGTTGATAAACTAAAAATGTTTTTGATAAAAAATCTTTGATTTTAAATGCTTCTAATTTTTAAATTGTTTAAAATTTACAGTTCATTTAAAATAAACACTTTAAAATTCTTTAAATTGAAATTTACGCCAAAAAATAAAGTTACTTTGTTTAAAATTAATTTTCTTAATGAAAAATTTCATTTCTTGAGGCAAAAATTTGTTTAATTTGTGATTAGAAATTTATCTTTTTAAATAAGAATTGAAATTTTTTTTTTTGAAATTTTTGTAATAAAAAAATCTTCCCGCTGCGCACGCGGCTCGCAAGTTTGAGCGCGCCTAGGCCGCGCGATTGTTGGTTCTCGCGCCTCGCGCCCCCGAAATGTCAAACTTTCTACATTATGCTTAACAATTTTATATTAAATATAATACATTTTTTATTTACCTCTACCTTGGATTAGGCATTACGATTTTGCAAAATAAAGTACAAATTGTATTTATCATGATTACTTTAATATTTTTTTCTTATTTTGCGTTAAATTTTATTCTTAGGTGCACAGTTTTTGTCAATCACGCTTTTTTGGCTTTAAATGTTAATTGTCGTTTAATTTTTTGAATTTTGAAAGTTCTATAACTTTAGTAATTTTTATCTTATATAAAATATAAAATAAAATATTTTGGTCTTATATAAAAAGCTGTCGAAAGAATGTTCAAATATTTTTAAAAATAGATATTTTTAAAATTTTCAAAATGCTCTTACTTTTTAAAATTTCTTCAAAAACCGAAATCGTTCTTTCTTTTCACATCCTTATAAAGTGTGCGAAAAAGAAATCGAATCGAAAAATTCCTTCAAATGTTACCGTGTTTACAGACTATAATGACAACAACCACGCCAGACAGACACCGACCTAAAAACCATTTTTTTCTGAATCAGGGGGTCTCAAAATGTCGACATTTGATGGAATCCGCGAAAGTCGTTTTTCACATGAAACCAATACCTTATCATTAGGATAATAATGTAAAAAAATATTTTGTTTATATAAACAATATATTTGTTTAAACTTTGTCAGTTCGTTATTGTCTTTTTTTAAGAACGGTCATCAAAAGTTCTTGAATAGGCCAATCAATACGCTTAGGGCACGCAACTGTTAGTTCTCATGCTTCGCGCTCCGTGATTGTGAATTCTCTTTTGTTAAAGCTCCTTAGGCTTTAACGAATACATTCTCATCACGTACCTCTTGCTTCGCACTCGAGTTTGTCTCTCAAATTGTATATCACCTCCATAAATGTATGTTATTACAATTCATAACATGCATTGGCATTAAAACACACGTATTTTCCTTGTCTCGTTTAAAAAAAATGCACATACTTTAAGAAAAATCTTTTGTTATTAAACATTTTTACATTTTAAAAGTTGTTCATGCGGTCTAAACAGCATCTTAACTTCTAAAGTATATCCCTAACCTCATTGACCCAGACTTTGTCAATTGAATTTTCTACCGCATCGTGTTCTACATCGCAGTTGTGGTGTCCTATTGCATTATCTCCTAATAATTTACAAAAACAGTCTCTCCAAGCGTCTAGGGGCGAGAGTCTAGCTACAACAACACTTCAACGAAACTTCAATTAATAATGGGGGGGGGGG
>NC_046661.1:96517991-96546468 GCF_010883055.1 Belonocnema kinseyi
TGATAATATTGTAGAGCATTCAAAAATGAACATTTTTCTTTTCTTGAAATTTTTTTCATATCGTGCGTTATTTGGCTTAAAATGTCTAATAGATCAATTTTGTCAAAATTAGTCGTACACACAGACATACAGGCAGGCAGACCGACAGACACACATTCGTAAAAACCTATTTTTCGCACTTAGGGGGTTTCAAAACGTGGACATTTAAGAAAAACTGAGGGGGGGGGGGGGTTCAAATTTTAGAAAAATCTAGTACCTTCTCTGGTAAGAATGTAAAAATTAAAATTTGACTGGAAAAAATGAAAAAAGGATGAAAAGGAAAAATGTGCTTTTGCAATGCCATACAAGATTGTCATAACAGCTTTTTGATTTTTCTTGAAAAATCGAAAATTAACATTTTTACAGCATACGAAAAAAATGGAAAATCAAAAAATAAATTTTTTTATTCAACTATTTCACAAAGATTCTCAATTATATAAATGTGTTTAAAATATATATATATATTATGGTGGTACAAAAAATGCTTTTCGAGCAACAGAGCAAGCCCCCCCCCCCCCCCCCTAAGTTTCCATTTTCGGAGAAAGAAAATCCGTAAATTTTTGTTTTTCAAAATTCGAATATTAAAACGAGCCACCGGGCACTTCAAAATCCCGTTTAATTAACATGAGAAAATTTGGAATTTTCAAAAAATTGAACCCATATTTCAGGGTTTTATCAAAACGTGCCAAACTTTTTAGGGATTGAATAGAAATTTCTACGAAAGGAAACCATACTAACTACTAATGGATAATTTGAATATTTCCCATGCCTTTTTAAATAATTTTGAATTGTTTAAACAAATGTAAATTATTTAAACATTTATTAATTTTAAAAAAATTTAAAAAGCAATGCTTTTTTCTTTCATTTTTTGAGTATTTAATTTGTCTAAAAAAATTATATAATTGTTTAAACAATTATTCATTATCTATTTTCGAAATTTTTGAAAATTGAGCCAGATATGTCAACTTTCTTCTCAAATTAGTACAGTATGCTACGTTTTGTTGAAGAATAACATAGTTTCGATACATTTCTTTTAATGTTTAATAAATTTCTATTTATTTAAACAATCTTTATTGCTCAAACATGTGGACATATCTGACTCAACTTTTAGAAATTTAAAAAATAAACAATAAATAATTGTTTTAATAATTACATAATGTTTTTAGAAAAGTTTACTACTCCAAACAATGACAAAACATTGCATTTCAATCAGAAAATACCATTTTGCATTTTTTTGGAAATAAATAATTGTTCAAATAATTTACATTTGTTTAAACAATCGAAGGTCGTTTAAAAAGTATAATTGAAAACATGGATACATGGGTGTAATTTTTCGAAAACTCAACATATCCCCATGTTAAACAAACGGGAGTTTGAAGTTCCCGGTGGCAGGTGTTAATACTCGAATTTCGAAAAACGAAAAATTATGGATTTTCTTTCTCCGGAAATGGAAAGTTGGGGGGGGGGGTCTTGTCCTCTAGAGTGAAAAAATGTTGCAATGACTGCTGAAGGTCGTTGGCCTTCTCAACATAAAACACTAACCAGTTATGACCCTCGGTTGAAACTAATCGCCCCGCTCCCCCCAACCCATCATTAATCGAATTTTTGTGGGACTGTTCTCGTAACTAGATTCTCCACTCTAGATACTTTAAGAGACTCTTTTTGTAAATTATTATGAGATAGGGCACCACCACTACGATGTAGAACACGATGCGGTAGAAAATTCAATTGACAAAGTTTGGGTCACTGAGGTTAGGGATATAATTTCGAAGTTAAAAAACAGTGAGGCTGATGTATAGACCTTATGTGTAACGATTAAATCGTCAAAATAAAATTGGAAATTATCAAATTCAGTTTTTTTAAAAGCCGCAGAAGTTGCAATAAAATGTATAATAACAAAATTGTTTTGAAAATGCGCTTTTTCACGAGACATTGAAACTCTATCTGTTTTAATACCAATGCATGTTATGAATTGTAATAATATACATTTATGGGAATAATATATAATTTGAGGAATAAATTCAAGTGCAAAGCATGCAAGGCGTGATGAGAATGTGCTTTTTAAAGCCGGAGGAACTTTAACGAAACATAATTCCGTATCATCAAATCACTGTTGTCAATGCTTTGACCATAAGTTTAAAAAAATCTGTATACAAGTTTGGGAAATACACAAAGACCGAGCACGAAGCACTAGAAAAGTACATTATCGAGCGCGAAGCGCAGAAACAATAGTCACGCACCCTAAGCACGCTTAAACTTGCGATCGAAGCGGGCGGATTTCTTTTTACAATATTGGTAGGTTATAGTAGGTCATGAAAGGTTTTTATAATTTGGGAATTCGATGCGTCTCAAATACGCGAACAAATATATCATATATATTACTGTTGTATTCCCAATATTAAAAAAGTTTCCCTTATATTCCCAAAAAAAAATCTGCTCATTGCGTGGGCACATTCTCATCGCGCGCTACGCTTACAGCTCGCTTCGCTCACATGTTTGAGCGAGCGTAGAGCGTGCGACTGTTGATTCTAGCGCTTCGCGCTCGATAATATATTTATCTCGCGCTTCGCGTTCGTTCTTTGTAGTAAATCCACATTTGCGCTGAAGCTTTTTATGTGAAAGGTCAAAGCATCGACAAATGTTATATGACGATTGTGAATTCTCTTTTGTTAAAGCTCCTTCGGCTTTAACGAACTCATTCTCATTACGTATCTGATTCTTCGCACTTGGTTACGTCGAAATGCGAACTTTTCAGCATTATGTTCAACTCGATTATATCATATTTATATTATATTTATTTTTGTACTTCAGTCTGGAACTGCTTATTCAGATATTGCAAAATAAAGTATGAATCATATTTTCAATGATTACACTAATGTTTGTTTCTTATTTTACATTAAATTTAATTCTTAGCCACACTGAAAAATGTATATCATTTAAATAAATTAATATTATTACCATTCATAATATGCATTAGTATTGGGACAAAAGTGTTTTCATTGTCTTATTTTTACCATTTAAAAAATGGAAATTCTATTAAAATTAAAATTATTTTTATGCCTTTTATTGCATCTTGTGTGATTTTTATATTCATTTAATTTCTCATATTCAATGTAGATACAATTTAGGCGAAATATGTTGTTAAATAAGCTGTTATTGTATCTTGTGTCTTTTTTCCAAGAAGTTTATTATTTTACTTTTAATACATTTTTATAACTAGCATTTATGACAAACATGTAGATATTTTTTGGTTAAAGAATTTTTGTCTTTTAATTTTGTTCGTCTCTTGTGTCATTTTTTCCAAAATTTAATTTTTCAATTTTTAATCTTATTTTTAACGATTACAACAAAAACTACGTGTCCTATACAAATTATGTATGACAAATTAAAATAAATTTGTAGAGCTTTTCAAGGCGCGTAATTTTAGGTTATTAATTTTTTTCGTATCTTGCTAGTTTGACCGCAAAATGCAATTTTTCATGTTTCATTATTTATTGTAAGATCAAAATTTGAATTTTCAACTTTTCGACAAAATTCAAAAAGTTGTTGTGATAATCTTGTAGGGCTTTTGAAAATCAACGTTTTTTTCTTTGGACTTTTTTCATATCATACGTTGTTTGGATTGAAATGTTAATTTTAGTTTCGTTTTGTGGATTTTGAAAATGCTATAACTCTGATAATTTTCTTTTGCTCGAGTTCCCGAGTACTACAAATAGACGTGCATAGAATTTTTAAATCTTGAAAAAAATGATTTCCAAAATTTTAAACATGCGCTCACTTTTTGAATTTTTATCCAAAACAGCTGGTTTACGAACTTGCTCTTTCTTTTTATGCCTTGAAAAAGAGTATGCCAAAGCAGAATCCAATTTGATCAATCTTTCGAAAATTATCGTGCCAAGGGAATACAGTCTACAGTGTACACAGACAGACACCTTAATAAAAATAATTTCTTCTGTTTCAGGGTATCTCAAAACACGAAGTTTTGAGGAAAACCGACAAAGTGAAATTTTTCATAAAACCAATCACTTCTCATGAGGATGATAATTAAAAAAAACAATAAATTTAAGCAGAATAATTTTAATTCATAAAACGTAAAAAAAGAATTACAAAAGTTTATTTGTGTCGTACAAATGGGGAGGTTATGGGAGTCATTGGAGGTGAGGGAAGTGAAGAGAGGCCTGATCGAGAGGGTAAGGGAGGTATATGAGGAGACGAAAGATAGGGTGAGAGGAGGGGAGGGAATCTCTGAGGGATTCTGGATGAATAGGGGGTTGAGGCAAGGGTGTCCGCTTAGCCCAACGTTTTTTGCAATTTTGATCGCGGATATGGAAAGTGAGCTAGCAGCCGGAGTGGTAGGAGGAGTTAGGGTAGGAGGAGTCAGGATATGGTCACTCGCATATGCAGATTACATAGTGCTGTTGGCAAAGAGCGAAGAGGCTTTAAAGGAGATGATGAACAGGTTGAGACGTTACTGGGACAAGAATAGGTTAGAGTTAAATGCGGACAAGTCGAAGGTTATGGTGTTCAGGAAAGGAGGTGGGAGAGATTGGGGAGGGGAGTGGAACTGGAAGGGAAAAGCGGTACAGGAGGTGAAAAAGTTTGTGTACCTGGACTTCTTGTTTCGAAGAAATGGCGGAGTGGATGATCATATAAAAGAGAGAGTGAGAAGGGCAAATTTAGCGATGAGGCAGGTGTGGGGGCTGAGGAAGAGATTGTTCGCAGATGATTTTGAAAGGAGAATGAAATTCTTTGATTCGCTAATGATGAGTGTCTTATTTTACGGAGTAGCGGTGTGGGGTTGGAAGGGAAGTGCGGAGTTAAATAGGGTACAGGAGAGGTATGTAAAGTGGATACTGGGGTTGGCAAGGAATACGACGAACTATATTGTCAGGAGGGAGACAGCAAGAACGAGTTTAGGGATTATAACAGGGAGTCGAGCGTTTAAATATGAGGAGAAATTTCGTGAAGAGGGGGGAAATAAATTGGTTAGGGAGTTTCGGTGGGAGAAGGAGAACAGACGTAGTGGTGCAAAGATGGAGATGGAAAGGTATTTTAGAACGAATGGATTGCAAATGGATGAACTTAGAAGAATACACGAGGAAGGAAGGAAGGTATATGAGTTGGTTCAAAAGAATGGCATGGAGAAAGAGAGGGCAGAAGGAGAGGAGAGAATAAAAGAGTCAAGGTATAACGGAAACTATGTGTGGGTTATGCCAAGGGAGAGGGCGCAATATTTGTGTAAGAAAGAAGAGCAAGGAAGTCAGGAACTTATAGCGAGAATGAGGTGCGGGTGCATGAAGAAGTATAATAGGTTCTGAGATTCTAGAGAGAAGAGAATGTGTGAGTTGTGTGGGAAGGGGGATGCAAAATTAGAGCATTGGTTGGAGGAATGTGAAGAGGTGGAAAGGAGGGGGATAAGCATGGAGGTATTGTTGTATGAAAGGGGTGACAAAAGGGCAGTATCATGGGTGAAGGGGGTGTTGGGTAAGATAGAGAAGAAGAGAAGGAAGTAGGAAGAGGAATGGAGGAGGAAAGATTGTAAATAGGAGAGGAAGTAGGTGTAAGAGAAATGTAAATATTGTAAATAGTAGTTAAGTATTAAGTGTTAGCCGTGGAGACAGAGTTTGGTAATGCGAGGCATAGGGACAAAACAGCGCAATGCGTGCGAGGCGAGGCGAGGCGCAACGAGGAATGTAGGCTAAAGGAGCGAGCGGATTAGTTATAAGTGTGGATGGATGGTACTTTGTAAGACGTAGTTGTAAGAAAATTCTGTAAGAAAATGGAAGTGTAAGCAAGTCAATTTTTTAAGGCCAGCAGGCCGAAAAATAAACGTTTATCTATATATTTGTGTCTTACAAAATGTAACTTAAATTAATACAGTTTTCTATTAAGTTCGCTTTGTGTAATTATATTTTATTATTAACATGATAATTTTGTTTTTGAGCTTAAAATCTAGGAATCGATTTAAATTTCACTCGAACTGGATGTTTGGGTCTCAAGACTAAATCTTGAATTATGACAACCTCATGAGCCCGATCGATCGCTTCTAAGTTAAAATGATACAGTAGATGAGCTATCAGAGTCTTCAGTTCCAACATCGCAAACTTCTGACCTGCAATTTACATATTAAGATTCATAAATAAATCAAGTAAATTAAGCACAAAATAAGAAAAATATTAGTATAGAGAGGCCGCTGCACTGAGAAACCCGGAAATCCGGGAATTTTTTGAGACCGGGAAGAACCAGAAAATGACAGTCAATATATTTCTTGATCGGGTATTTTACAAAAAATTTTTAAAGAAAAATCTGTCAAAGTTCAATTTTAACAGCTTTTTAAAACAATTAGTCAAATTGATATACTTTTAATTAAAAAGGACCACAAAATGGTTTTGGGAGTCTACTGGCCAGTTACGAGCCAGCCGGTCAGGATTTGCCGTAAAATTCAAAAAATAAGTAAAAACCTAGAATTGCTGCATAAATTTTGTCCACAAACCTACAAATCCCAAATTAACAAGCCCCAAACCCACAAACGCCAAACCAACAAGCAACAAACTTACAAGATATAAACCCAGAAACCCTAAATTCACAAGTTCCAAGCCCACAAACTCCAAATACACAAGCTACATTTTCACAAACCTAGAAACCCCAAAACCACAAACCTTAAACCCACAAACACTAAACGTCAAATCCAAAAACGCCAAACCCCAAACCCAAAAGATCCATATCCGCAAACATACAAACCCTAAACCCACAAACCCCAAACCCACAAAATCTAAACTAACAAACTCCAAACCCACAAACCCCAAACCCACAAACCCCAAACCCACAAGCTTTACTTCCACAAACCCCAAAACAACAATCCCATACCCACGAAACCGAAACCCACAAACCCAAAACTAACAAACCCCAAACTAACGAGCCCCAAACCCGCAAACCTTAAACACACAAGCTCCATATTTACAAACCTACAAACTTCAACCCCCAAACCCCAAAGCCACTAACCTCAAGCCCACAAACTCCATATCCACAAACGTACAAACGCCATACCAAGAAACCCCAAACCCACAAGCTCCATATCCACAAACATACAAAACCCAAACTAACAAACCCCAAACCCACGAACCGCAAACCCACAAACTCAAAAGCTCCATATCCACAAACGTATGAACCCCAAACCCACAAATCCCAAACCCACGAACACAAAACCCACAAGCTCCATATCCAAAAACATACAAACCCCAAACCAAAAATCCCAAACCCACTAACCTCAAACCCATAAGCCCTAAACCAACAAGCTCCATATACACGAACGTACAAACCCCGAACCAACTATCCTAAATTATACCCATTTCTCAATTGGCATTATAAGATGTGAGGTGTTTGGGTTTGTGGAATTAAGGTTGGTGGGTTTGTGGGTTTGGGGTTTGTAGGTGTCTAGATAAGGAGATTGTGTATTTAGAGTTTGTGGATTTGGAGCTTGTGGGTTTGGAGCTTGTTGGTTTGGAGTTTGTGGGTGTGGGACTTGTTAGTTTCTGGGTTTGAGGCTTGTTAATTTGGGGGTTATAGGTTTGCAGATGAAATTTATGCAGAAATTCTAGGTTTTTTACCATTTTTTGAATTTTACTGCAAATTCTGACGTGCTCGCTCAATTCTGCGAATGGATTCGTGTTCAGCGATCCCAAAAACATAAAGTATAACTATTAGAATCCCAGTAGACTCCCAAACCCATTTTGTGGTTCTGTGTTATACCATTCAGTTTACAATACGTAATTCGTATTACTTAAGCAATTGAAAATTGAAAACGTTTTGGGTTAAATATAAATAAATAATTAAACAATTTTTAAAATAGATCTGTACTTTAAGTATTAAAAACTGAACGATGATTTATTTAATAAAAAGATTCTTAATGCTTTCAAAGTTTAAGAATTTCCAGATTGTAACTGTTTCAATTTAAAAGTCTTAGTCATTAAAAAATATAAAGGTGCGACGGAAACTTTATAAACTATATTCAACTTAAAAGTAACTTAATGATAATATATTCGTAATTAAAGGATTTTATTAAATTAAAACTATTGTTTCAGTCTAAATTATTAAATTTTTAATCCTTTCAATTTGAAATTTTTTAATTAAGAAAAATAATAATTATTTAATATTTAGCAATATTTGACTGTTCTTTTAAGACGAGTAAGTTGAAACCAAATATTAAAAAGAAAAACAATTTAAAACTTAAATGTTTGACATAGAAAGCTTTAAATTGTTAAAATTTCGAAAAGCTTTTAAGCTTTTAACGTTAATTTTCTATGTAAAAATAACAAGTCAACAGTTATTATTTGTTGAAAAATGTTGAATAAATTTAAGAGATATTTAGAAGTTTTGAAAAGATTCAAAATTAATTTGCAATTTAAACTGATATCAAATACTTTAAACGAAGTGTGTGAAATTTCTTTCAGAACTTCGGAGCATATTTTAAAATAAATAGAATTTTTACTACAATTTATAGAAAATCCTGCAAATTAAAAAAAAATTCTTAAAATCTTCATGGGTCTTTTTTGACAAATTTTGAAATCTCTTAAAATCTTTTTAAATACTATGTTAAAATCATTTTTCTGAATGAAAAACAATTTTTTATTTTCTTATGCATATTAAAAAAAAATGATTTTATTCTTTTTGAGTTTTTCACAATTCTTAAAAAGCTTTCAAATATTTTTTTTGTAATTTCGAAAATTTTTTTAATTTGCGGAATTTTCTAAAAGTTTTGGGAAAAATTCAGTTTATTTTAAAAGTTATTTAAAAGTTCTGAAAAAATTTCAAAAATAATTTCAAGTTTGAAAAAAGTTTTAATGACTTCTAGATTTTTCAAGATTCTGAAATAAAATTGTAAATCTTTTCAAGGTTGCTTAAACTATTTCATATAAAAATAATTCAACTACTAATTTAAGAACTTTTAAGTTAAACAAAATTTAATATTTCTAGCCTAAAATAACTTAATAAGGATATTTTTTAAATTTTTAAAGTTTATTGATTGATTCTTAATTTAGAATATTGAAAATATTAACGTGGATTTATATTTTCGGGACTTGATCTAAATCTTTGAATTCTATAATTTATGAATATTCATAATTCTGAGTCTTTCAGTTTAAATTAATTAAACTTGAAATTATTAAGTAGAAAAGTGTTAGTACCTTCCAGTTTATACTTGTAAATTATTAAGCATTTGAAAAAAATGTTTTGAATTGAAAAACTTTTAAACTTCAATTTAAAGTTTAAAATTCAAGAGTTCCACTTTTAATGCTTTAATTTGTCGTTTATTTTTTATTACTTGTACTTTTATTGTTTAGAATAAAGTTCAATCTTTAAAATTTTATTGCCCGGGAAGAATTTTTTGACTCGGAAGAAACCCGGGAAAAAGAGAAATTTTAAAAACTTAAGATTAAGATATACATTTTATAATTATCTAATTCAGAATTATTTACCAATGCAGTTACGCTGGCCTCCACTGAATGGCACGTAGGAAAAAGGGTGTCTCTTTTGAATTTCTTCGGTCAAAAATCTGTCCGGGTCGAATTTTTCGGGATTCGGCCAGAAATTCGGATCTCTGTGCAGGTCGTAAATATACAAGTGGACGTTGGAACCAGCTGGTATTAAATAATCTTCTGTAATGGTAAATTAAAATATTAGAAAAAGATGCACAAACAGCAACCAAAAATATTCTGGCAACTTTTAGAATAATTTTAAAAAAATGGTTGACTAATAATCTGTATCAAAAAGAAAATTGGATAATACTTTCGATATTTTTAATTTTTCATCTTTGACTTCCTCATCTTTGTTTTTCTGCTTACATACAAATATTTAGGACAATACGAGCCTGATTTTTGACTGATTAATGAATATTAAAGAATTGAACAAAAAAATATCTATGAGCCTTGTAACATATTAGGAAATAATTTTCGACCAAAGAAATAAATTTGAAAATAAAAATGATACATTTTTGAACAAATGCGAAAGTTATTTCCAATAAAATTGTTAAATTTTTAACTTTAGAAACAAATTTTAATCAATCAATTTATTTCCAACTGGAAAAGATGAATTTTTAACCGCGAAAATGGAAAAGTTGAGTTTCCAGTTGACAAAAAAAAATCGAATTTACAACAAAATAGTTGAACTTACAACCAAAGGAATGAATTTGTAACAAAATTAGATTAATTTTTAAATGAGAATAATAATTTTCTACCAATCAAGATCAATTTTCAAACAGATAGTTCAAAATTACAGAAATTTAAATCAAATTAAAATCAAATTTTAAATTCTATTTAACATCCAATAATAAGATTAATGTGCAGTATTCCTGAAAATAAAATCAAGAATCCAAAGACTAATTTTGGGCAACCACCATAAAATGTTCCTTTGAAATTTGAAAAAGATAATAATTTTTTTCTGAAAAATAAAGGGAAAAATTTCTTTTCTCGACGAAAATAAAAAAAGATGAATGAAAAATTAGAAGAAAAATAAGAATTATTTTTGTCTAAAAAATAAATTTTTTCTTTTTTAGGAAAAAATTGTTACCTTTTTTCAACTTTTAATGGGAACATTTTATGGTAGTTGTCCAACTTTGGCCGTTGGCTACTTGGTTTAGTTTTCAGAAATTCTGCACATTCACATCGTTCAATTTTCAACTAAAAAGAATACATTTTCAACAAAAAAATGGAACAGTTAAATTTTCAGTTCAAAAAATCAATGTCCAGCCAGAAAGGATTTTTAAATAAAAAAAGAAAAAATATCAACAAATTTGTTGTATTTTTATGACAATCAACAAAATATAATTTTTTAAATTAAAAATCATTCTGAAGCAGAAAACTGAACATTTAGATTGAAAATTTTTTTACGTGTTTGCTTCAAAATTTATCGTTTTTAGTTCAAAATTCATTTTTTTGATAGAAAATTATTCTTCTTGTTTAAAAATTTATCGTTTTTAATGGGAAATTCATTTTCTTGGTTGAAGATTCGTTTTTTTGGTTTATTTTTCATTTGTTATGACTTAATTTTTTTAAATGAAAATTTACGTATAAACTACAATTTTCAGTTAAAAAATCTTTTTATTTAGTTGAAAATTCGTCTTTTTGGTAAAAAATTTTTCTTTTTGTCTGAAATATATTATTTTTAATGAAAGTTCATTATGTTTTTATTAAAAAATCTACTTTGTTTAACTTTCTTTTTTTTGGTCGAAATTATTTTTTTGACCTGAAAATTAAACTATACCATTTTTGGTTTACAAAATGTCCTTTTTAATTGAAAAATTCAATTATTTTGTTGAAAATTCATATATTTATTGAAAATTCACCTATCTTACGGAAAATTCGTTTTTTTTTCATTTTGGTTGCAAATTAATTTTGTTGAAACTTTGTGTTTTAGAAAATTTTTTGGAAATTATTTTTCTTGTTTGAAAGTTCATTGGTTTTTGGTTAAAATAGATTTTTTTGGTTGGAAGTTCTTCTTTTTGGCAGAAAATTATTTATTCGAATTTTTTTCTTTTTGTTTGAAAATTAATTTGTTTGGTTAAAATGTAAATATTTGGTTAAGACTATGTCTTTTTTATTTTTTTTTTTCTTACATAAAATGTAACAATTGTGTTTTTGGTTAAAATGTATCGTTTTTAGTTGAAAATTCATTTCTTCCGTTAAAAATTAAACTATTTTATCGAAAAATGTTGCTGAAAAGGTGAACATTTCAATATTGGTTAAATATTTATTACTGGAAAGTTCGTTTATTTAAATTCTGACGTTTCGGCTATCACTGTGTGTCTTTTTAAGAGAATCTAAATAAATAATATCTGTCAATAGTTTAGTCTCAATTTTTAAAAATAATAATGATGTATGACACCAAATTAAATTAAAATATACAAAAAACATATAATAAAAAAGCCTTATAAAAATTAAATAGTCACATTTACAGTGAAAAAATAATTATGACCCCAAAAAAGTTCAAACAAAATATTAAAATTTTCGAGCAAAAAATTGAATTTGCAAACAAATAATTTAATTGTCAAACCAATATTTTTCTACCGAAAACAAAAATTTTAAATTTTAAAAATTAATCTTAAAGCAAATAAAGAATCAATTGTTAACAAAATAGATCAATTTTCAACAAAAAACGGTTATATCATCAGTTTAAATCAAAACAAAAAAAATTAAAATTTTATCCTGACAATTATACATGTAAATTTTCAGTTAAAAAAATTAATTTTCAACAAATAAATTCAATTTTTAAGAAAAACACTTATTTAAAGGAGAAAAATAATTACATACTAAAAAAATGAACTTTTCACTGAAAACCGTCACTTTTTAAGGAAAAAAATACATTTTCAACAAAATACTTGAATTTTCAACGAAGAAATAAATCAATTTTCACTTCGAAAAGATAAATTTTCAACGAAAAATTGTATTTTTTTCGTTGAAAATTGATTTTTAAACATTTTTAATTTTTGGTGAAAACTTTATATTTTTCAGTTGAAAGTGGATTTCTTCTGTCGAAAATTAAATTTATTATCTGAAAATGTAACTATTCCATTTTTGGTTAATTACTTTTTTTATTTTTAATATTCATTTTTAAAGTTTAAAATTGAACAATTTTGTTCAAAATTTTTTATTTTTCAAATTTATATTTTTCAGTTAAAAATCCATACATACTTTGCTTGAAAATTTACCATTTTTAGTTAAATATTTATGTTTTTTGGTATTAAATTATTATTCTTGTTTAAAAATGCATCTATTCTGGTTAAAAATTCTTTTTTGGTTGTAAAAAATTCAAGCGTTTTTTGTTAAAAATATATTTTTTCAACCGAAAATTTAATTGTATCATTTTTGGTTGAAATGTTTATTTTTTTATTTATTTGAAACTTTCAACATTTTTTCGATAATTTTTTTTTTACTTGCAAATTGACCTTTCTCAGTTTAAAAATATATTCTTCTTTAAAGATTTCCCTTAGCTTAAAATTTGTTTATAAAATTGAAAATTAAAAAATTATGTTGGAAATTTTTCATTCATGAAAAATGATTTTTTTAGTTAAAATGCAAATAGATAGTCGTTGGTGAACTCGGGCTAGCTCGGGTTCGTGTTCGTGCATTTTCGGACACTGACGTAGAGGCTCCCGCCATCTCGCGCAAGAAAAGGGGGGTAGCGCAAACGCGTGAGCAGAAGAACGCGGAGGAGTCTGATTCTGATGCGGGTTGTGAATACATCAACGGTGAGGAGTGGTGTCATGATCGTTCTGTGAAATTCTCTGAAATTTAAGAGCATCGTTCTGGGATTCCATTTTCTCTGCGACTTCCTTTTTCATCCCGAGAAATTTCAGGTAGGTTCTAATTGTGCGTCAAGGCTAAGTGGCCACTCCGCCCCGTGACATGGCGTGTAGTGGCGGATAACTTCACAAGGGAAAAATTACGGCTCAAATCTTGTAGACGAATCCTTGGAAATGGAAATTGGAATAGACGACAGTTTGTTAAACCGTTCTCTGCTAAATTTCAATAGTGAACTACAAACTCCAAAAGACCTTGACCCCTCAACAAGCAATTCCAAACCTAACCTCAAACGTTAGGCCGTTTTGTTTTCAAGAATGAGAAAGGAGAAATCATTTAAAGTAAAACCGTCCAGATCAGATTTGAAAGCCAAGAAATCTCTAATTTCTTGAACATTTTCTAGCTCAGAATTAAACTTGAACCCTACATCTCGCAACCTGAAATTGTCTTCAATTGTAACAACTTTGGTCATTTTGCCAAACGGTGCGAAAAACATCGCTTTTTCATTTTGGCGGTGAACAACCTTAAGCTTCGGGAACAGCTTGCCTTTAAGGGAATGTACGTCCTACGAGCGTTAAATGCAAAGGCTCTCATATAGCCACAGAAAAAATGCTCAAATTACATTGATGAAATCTCCATGAGA
Source organism: Belonocnema kinseyi (assembly GCF_010883055.1). Lineage (NCBI taxonomy): Eukaryota > Metazoa > Arthropoda > Insecta > Hymenoptera > Cynipidae > Belonocnema > Belonocnema kinseyi. The sequence continues at coordinate 96,531,966 of NC_046661.1, forward strand.
AAAATTGATACTTTCAGGAATATTTCAATTAACGAATCCATCCGCTTATATTATAACGAGAAGGAGCGAGCGCAATCAAAAAATTTATCTTCCGATTTCAATTCGTTTCTTAAAAAATCTGATTCGGCTCCTTCTAACTCTTCATCCATTTTTAATTGCTCGAATCTCTCAGCCCCAGGATAAGTAGACTTGGACTCAAGTTTAGGTATCCCAATGGGTAACCAAAATCCACCTCAATTTAGTTACACCACTAGTTCCAAGCGAAAACCCCCACGCAATCGGACTGCAAACAAAGCTAATTCTTCGCCTATAAATACCCGTGAAAATCTTAATCTCAACCACGAAAAAACTTTATCGACGAATTTAAACAAATCAAAGGTTCCACCACAAAGTAGGGAATAAATTATCACATCCTCTCAGTTGAATCAACCACAATCGAACTCTTACACAAATGATGTCCTTCATGACACAATTATGCAGCCAAATGGCTCCTTTGCTAGCTATGATAAACCAAGCTGATACACTTACCGCTCCTAACACACCTAAACATTTCTCTTTACGCGCTCGAGCTGCACCTGTACAGATAAACCCTTAACCATACCTAAGAATAATACCTTAAATATTCTTTAGTGGAACTATCGGAATACATCCACCAAAAATACTCCCTAGATACCCAGTGGGCAAAAAAATTAGGAATGTCCTAGATACGTCTTTGGAACATCCCTAAGACGCCTTTTATAACATGTCTTTTAGTCATTCTAGTCATGCCCTGAAAACGCCTAATGTCAGTACAAAAAATGTCCCGAGGCCTTGGAACGTCCCAAGGACGTTCTTGAGATTTTCATAGTTTTGTGCCCACTGAGTAAAATCACACATAATTGTGATTTGATTCTAATGAATGAGACATGGCTTAAACCCAATCCAGATTTCTTTTAAAAGGATTTAATATCACCAGGAAAGAAATACCCAACCGGGTGGGAGGCGGTCTGTTAATTGCCTTTAAAAATAACGTCCGTCAAAAACAAATTAATTCAATTTATGGCACAGACGAATATTTTGAAAATCTAGCTATAGTTTTCCCAACTGACCTAGGTCAATTGTTAATGTTTACAGAAAGCCTCGAACTCCTGCCAACGTGGTAAACTGGCAACATTTTTTTAAGTCAACCTCTAACTTTCCTTGCATCCTATTTGTAAGATACTTTAATGCCCACCATCCATCCTGGGGCTGTGAATCTACTAGTTGATCTGCAGTTCTCTTTTTACCGCTATTTTTGATTCAGGTCTATCTATTATTCATAATGCAGAACCAATTCGAAACGATAGTTAGATCTATTGCAGTTATAGTTTCGCTTGGTCAATATATTAATATATTGACCAGGTGAAACTAAATCTGCAATAGATTTAACTATCGTTTCGAATAATCTAAATGTATTTGCATCCTGAACAGTTCTGGATGACAAAATAAGCAGTGATCATTTTCCGATTAAGGTAGAGGTGGGATTTCGGTATACATATTACCAATTTTTTCTTATAAATACAATTTAAAGAGAGTGAATTGGAAGACTTTTGAATCTTCTCTTTCGTTCACTAATAAAGAAAAAACTATCTCCCCCAAGTTAACGTCCCTAGCGACGTCTAAACGTAAATTTTATCCCACACCCCCCATAGTGGAATGAAGATTGTGACAAAATAACCCACATTAGAAAAGCGTAATTTAAACACTATCTTGCCTCCCAAAGTTATGAAAATTTGACTAATTTCCAAAAATACCAAGCATCAAAAACTAAAAGGCTTGATAATGCAATCAAAAGCAACAGTTTTAGTTTTTTTTGTAAATTGATATCTTTAAATTGCCCAATTTCAAATTATTGTGATAAGATTAAGGAGTTCCGCCACAGGATCTTAAATCCCCCTTCTCCTACTTCCAGCTCAACCAATCTCGAATCCTTAGAGCATATGAGCACTTATGCGGAGAAATTTTTGACTGAAGCCAATTAGTTTTCGAATTTAGATATTCCTGCCCTACCGAATTTACTATTAGAAGAACGTCCCTCTATTGCTCAAAATACACAAAATCTTTCTTACAATAAAACACCCATTTAAAATTTAGGAATTTTTTAACAATCTTTCACTTATGAAGAATTGCTTTTAGATTTGCAAAGCTTAAAAATTAAATACTCTCCTGGATTAGATAAAATCAGCTATGAAGTAACATCCAATCTATGTAAACCCTCCCTACTCCACTTGTAACGTATACTATCACATAATGCGCATGTGCACTTAAACACTGGGCTACCAAGATGCACTCTCTTCCACTAACCATAACCTTGACCGCCGATGCAACGCGCAGGCACGGACAATATAGCTAGCTGCGCCACGCAGAAACGGTGCTTCGCTGGGTACAGTGAACCGAGAATTATAAGGGAGTTCCCAGCGCAACTCCTCTGGCCGTCTACTCTCCTAGTGAGCGATCAGACCACCTTCCCCACATCCTAGTGCACATCCTAGCCCTGGAACCAAGTCGATCGGTGCCTGACGGGCGCTCCTGTGAACACTCATCACGGTCAGGGTACGTCGGCGTCAGGTGTCCTTGAGCGGCCCACTCGCGGTGAACTTATCTAAAGACTTTGACTCCTGACACCGACCTGACTGCCCCGATCGACCTGTCTAAACGAAACAACCATCCATCACGCACGCCCTGGACACCGCTAAGCGTGTCGACGCGCGTTCCCCGCGTCACGCACGGCTTACGGCCACTAGAGCACCTCCCTCTTCCTCCCTTTCACCGCCTCGTACCGTACCCGTACTCAGAGAGAGAGAGACGAGTACAGGAGACAACGCTCCGGGCCGAAAAGAAAACATCCCGGGCATCCTGAACACGGACCCCACCGCACGGACTATCCCGACCATACCTAAACGACCGACAGTCATGCGCATTACCAAGTATTATCTGCCCGTTTTTCTCGCGCACTTCCGACAACCGACGAGTCCGACCAGTTTCCGCTGCTCCCTAGTCACGCACGCCCCCCGCGCTGCACCGTTTTTCTTACAACCTAATTCCAGGATCCGAAGTAAGCTTACTGGTACGCCCGCTCTATTACTTTTCTTCTGTTTCTATCAGTCACCAACTTCCACCACTCTTTTCTGTTCTTGCAACACACACAACCAAACATGTAGATTACGAATACTCTACAACCATACTTAAAACTGTCGACGGCAACACACACACACGAAACTCGCCCACACTTTCACACAACACACACACATACACTTAAAAGTAATTAGACGTGTAAATTATAGGAAGAATATAATTCGTTTCTTTTATTAGTATATAAACCGTTGTTTCGTTTATTCGTAAAGCCTGTCACAAATCCGAAAACCCCGGCGAGACTGACGCATCCGGCGTGACAACATACAGGTAGATTAGAACGGAACGCTACACATTTACTTCATATTTTGAATCATTTAATTAATGAAAGTCTATTCACACACTCTTGGAAAGATCTCTTAATCTTCCTTCTTGCCAACAGTTGTAAGAATAAGTGAAGACCAATTGCATTAGCTTTCTGCTTTCTATAAATCACACTCAGAAACTAAATTCAAACAGATTAACATACTGGTTCGAAGCCAATTATATCTATCCCCAATCATAGTTTGTATTCAGGAAAAAACGCTCTTGTGGCGATAACCTGGCGATACTCTGGCGAATTATTTTTATCACAATCTAAAAGTCAATTTTCATGCTGTTTATTTTTGGACGTTCAAGCGGCTTATACCAATGTCCTATGATCTTTTAGAACTTCGGCTAACTCTTAAAAAATCTGTAAATTTATCTACAATCTTCCAACTAAACATAACGTATTTTTCAGAATCCATGGTGAAAATAGGTGTACATTTGTAACCAGGAAAGGACTTCCCCAGGGTTGTATCCTATGGCCATATATGTAGAGGTCTTGAAACAGACCTGGTGTGTATCCCTGGCCATAGCGGTATTCAAGGCAACGAAAACACTGACCTCACCAAGATTGCAACAATAGATGATTTTTTTCAGAATAGTAAACTCCCATACGCGGATGTTTGGTTTGTGGTCCTCCTTCAACATCTAAACAACGCTTTGGAGATTTAGAGGATTTCGGATTCTGGACAGATCGGCTTATATTACTCCAAGAACTATTTCAATCTAAACAAGGTGGGTAAACTTTGGTTTAAAAAATTAAAACTAGACAGAAGATCAATTGTCATTTTGTCTAGAATCCGTGCTAACCATTATAATCTGGCTGCAAGCTAGGCAAGATACTACTTACCACTTTGTCGTACACAACGTCGTTCTCAACACTTGTTTCAAAATTTCGTGACATTTAAAATAACCTCGCTTAACAAACCTCTATCCTTATTGGTTACTCCTCACTAATCTATCTTACCAACCTGATACAAAGGCAAATAGCCATCAGAGCCTTGGCCAAATAGGTCCCGCATTTACCGCTAGGATATTAGTCTCCAGACCTAGGTTAATTGTCTGATCTTGCAGTGCTAAAGAAGAAGATCGGCAATCACGCGCGGATCAAAACCGCGCGGAGGGCAAGGCGAAACTTATTATTTAAAAAGTGTAATTTAAATCGACACTTGCAAAATGTGCACGGGTTGCGTGTAGAATAAAGTAAAAAGTAAGTGAGAAGGAATTGAGCAGTAATAAAACACTGTCTCAACGTGCGAAAAAGTTCCATTCACTGGAAAATTCGCAAAAACTATCATCAGATCCGATTCCAAAGTAAGTATCAAATTATAATCTACACTTACATTTATTATAATGTACAAAGTAACGAGTATTAGGTTAAGAATAATTTGAAGGGTTGCAGTACGGAAGTGAAGAAACAACAATGTCGGAATCTTTCAGGAGAACGAAATAACATTCTGTGAAGTCGAAATCACTATTTAAATATAAAACAAAATTTTAGTCCCAAATAGAAGTGTTTTTAAATTGAGTCTAAAAAAAGTATGATTTACAAAAGTTATACAGTCCCAAAGACTACAATGTGTAAGTTTACAATATCAAAATGTCAGAAACCTAAAATTGGAACAGGCTACTTTGTGGATCACGATAAGAAGAGCAATTCACAGTTTAAGTCATTCAAAGGTTTGGAGGTTCAAATATCAGTGATAATACGACTGCAACTAAAAATATATGTTTTAATTTTAAAAGTATAAAAACTCTCCCGTGATATTGGAAGACTGATCTTATAAAAGTGTTTTTTTGCAGAAAATAAAGATTACAAATTTTTTGTTGGAATTTGATTAGTACTTGGGCACTGAAAAAAGTGGCGAATAGTTTTATTTAGGAACTGAAAAAAAGTATTGCAATATTTGACTGTCTTTAAATTTTTTTAGGAAGAACAGTATAAGTAGAAAAAGGTTAAAAAAAAGTAAAAGGCTGGGACATAAAAAAAAAGGTAAGATGCGGGTACAAAGTCAGTTATCTGATCTTGAATTAATTTCCATTTCCATTCATGTACGGTTACTTCAAACTGGTTTTGATTTTTTTTTCGTAACAAAATTAAAGTTTTCAAATAGGTTACATTTTTAGTGTATAAGGTATACGTACTTTCTACTTTTCAATTAAACTATTAAGTTTGCTAATTATTAAAACAATTTTTAAATTTCATTTGTTTAGTTTTTCCTTGAGTTTTCAAAAACCTCCTACACTATGTTGTTTATTATTCAGTATTTTCTTATCTCAGAACGTATACTCTATATTAAAAAAAATTAATGATTCTTATTAGCCAAATTGTGTATGTAAAATTATTTTTAATCTATAAGGTGGTCCAAAAAAAATTCATTTTTTATAGTTTCACCCCTTCATTTTGACAGGCATAAAAAACAAGATGAGTAAGGTAAATATAGTGGACAAAACATTGATGTGTTTCACACTCAATGTTTGAATTATATATAGAGAAAAAGTAAATCGTTTGGGAAAATTGATCCAAAATTTTTTTCTATAAAAGTAAACAACAGCATAACATTTTTCGTGAAAACTAGGCTATTATTGTCCTGAAAATTTTATTTGTAAACAGAAAAACAAGGAAGGCAATTCAATTGTAAAATTTAACATGGAGGTGGGAGTGCAAGACTTCATCCGATTAGGTTCTATTTTTTCATAATTTTTGTTGTTTTTAAGAAACAAGAATTTTCATAGGTTGTAAACTTTAAGGAATAAAACGACCTTACTCATTTTTAAATCCTCTCGAATAACCCTTGTTATGACAGGCACGCTGGGATATAACCTTAATGATTCTTTAATGCATCGCTCCAAGTAAACGAAACGATTTATTTCTGCCATTCCCATTTTTCCTTCACTTTCCTTCAATACTGCGCAAATTTCATTTCTCGCCAGTTCCTGTGTAATTAATGAAGTTACAAAAAAATGTTTCACATTCTTCAATTTTAAATGTGCCTTATATTTTCTGGCAAGAATATTATGCTTTCCTGTATAACACCGGCACACAAAAAAAAGTGGTCTGTCGGACAGACTACACTAGCATATCTACATGTTTTTGGAGTCGCTGAATTCGAAGCCGGTGTCCAAATAACCAAGTTGGCTCGTATTTTTCTGAAAAACGAAAAAATAGACGTAAAATCGACAAAAACATCGATTTTTCAGGTATATTTTTTGCAAAAAAAAAATATTTTCTCGCCTGGTGGACTTCACCAACATATTTATATGTCTCTTGGATCGCTGAATTCGAATCTGGGGCCCAAATAACCAATTTGGCTCATACTTTTTCGAAAATCGCAAAAGTAGATGTAAAATCGGCGAATACAGCGATTTTTCTTGCATACTATTGCAACCAAAAAAATTTTCATGCCCTGTGGTCTAAATCAGCATATCATTATGTTTTTGGGGTCGCTGAATCCGAATCCATGGTCAAAATAACCCAGTTGGCTCATATTTGATCGAAAAATGCAAAAATAGAGGTAAAATCGAAGAAAACAGCGGTTTTTCGTGCATATTTTTGCAAAAAAAAATATTTTTATCCCCTGTGGACTTATCTAGCATATCCTTATGTTTTTTGGGTCACTGACTTTATTACTGTGCGTCCCCTTGCCAAATGGGAAAGTTCCCAAAGGGAACAGAATTTACTACGTCCACGTAGTTGTTCCTGGGTAACACTAAAAGTAAATAAAACTTATTTACAAAAAATCCTACTATTGCCATGCAAGGAGAGTAACGCAAATTAAAAACCCCGAAACGTGAGACGCAAAGGGAATCTACAGTGAACGACAATCCCAATCGAGGAAGGTAAAGGTTTTCGTCGATCTTATGTCTAATTTTGCGTTTTTCGATAAAATATGAGTCAACTGGGTTATTTTGACCCCGGATTCGGATTCAGCGGACCCTAAAAACATAAAGATATGCTGATTTAGAGCACCGAGGATGAAAAATTTTGTTGTTGCAAAAGTATACAAGAAAAATCGCTGTATTCGCCGATTTTACATCTATTTTTGCGATTTTCGAAAAAGTATGGGCCACATTGGTTATTTGAGCCTCAGATTCGAATTCAGCGACCCAAAAGACATATAAATATGCTGGTTAAGTCCACCGGGCGAGAAAAACTTTTTTTTTGCAAAAATATACCTGAAAAATCGCTGTTTTTGTCTATTTTTTCGTTTTTCAGAAAAATACGAGCCAACTTGGTTATTTGGACACCAGATTCGAATTCAGCGACCTCAAATACATATAGATATGCTAGTGTAGGCTGTGGAACAGATCACTTTTTTTTGTGTGTCGGTGTAATAAATGTTAATTATTATAGGTAAGATTATAAGTTCTAATAAACTTATTTGAATATTGTACCTGAATTTCTTTATGTTCTGCTAATAGTGCTACGGCAAAGATTAAACCCATAGCTGTCGTGTCGTGTCCCTGAAAATAAAGGCAGTTTTTATTCATAATTTTAAAAATCAATATAACAAAAAATATTCATTTTTGATTAGTCGACAAAAAACAATTCACACGAATTTATTTAATACATTTATCTGGTCCACAACCATAGCATCAAACAAATAAAAGCAGAACAACTTTAAACTCGGATTGAAGATATTAATCAATTTTTTGTCCTCTTTCTCTAAGTTTCCCATCATAACATGATATTATTGAAATTTTATTAAATTTGACATTAAAATTGATTCATCAACTTGAAATGTAATTGAGTCATGATTCCATGATTTCAGTTTTCGTAAACGGCCTTACTCTTATGACGCTGAAATGTTCATCCGTTGCACCTATAAAGTTTTTTTGGGCGTCCTAAAGCTGTAGAAGATTAAAAATGGGCAAAAATTATTGGGATATTTGAATATAATTTTTGAAATTGTACAATTATTTGAAAAACTCTATGTCCTAAACCATTTAAAAGCTCGTAATCTAAATTAATTTTTACCTCAAAAACAAAAGTATCAACTTCTTCACGAATTCCTTCATCATCAATAATACCAGTATTTTTCGATGCAGATATAATAACGTCCAACATAGCCATTCTCTTTTTTTCAAACACTTCATCTTCGGCTTCACTCTTTTGAATCGGGAAAGCCTCTTCATGATACTTTTTTCGATCGTCAATAATCTGAAATATAATTTTTCTTCTATCGATACCTAAATACTTTTTTGAAACAGATTTTTTAAACGTCACTCACCTGAGTTGAGAAATCATGCAATATTTTTATAATTTTTCGCTGTTTGAACCCTGATGGAGTTATGCTGAATAACCAGTCGAAGTGAAACCATGGTCTTAGTAGCCTATTCAATATAAAAGCTTATATTGAGTAATATACTACACAGTAAACCCAAAAAATAAATTTTATCTTTTAATAAGATAAAATCGTTGCAGCAAGTTTATCTAACGAAAGATAAAATTTTATCTGAAAAAAAGATAAAATTTATCTTGTGAAAATGAAGTTTATCTGACGTAAATATTTGTTTGAAATATGTTATATGTCAGACGGCTACGTCTATGCTCACACAAAAAATGTCCTTCATAAATTTAAAAATCCTCGCGGCATTTAATTTTTATATTCTCCCTTTATTTCACTAATTTTAAGCAAAAAAACCACTCACCTATACTTACTGAATAAACGGTCTGCACTTTGGTTAGTTTATACTTGGCTGAAGTTGGTTGAATGTTCTTACTCAGCCAACTTCAGTCCCTTACTTTTTTTGAACAAATCTTTAGTTTTCTATCGACCCTGATGTAGACTTAAAAAATTGCAAAAAAACACTATTTGGTATAAACTAACCAAAATGCAGACTCTATTCAGTAAGTGTCGGTGAATGATTTTTTTGCTTAAAATTAGTGAAATAAAGGGAGAATATTTAAAATTGAATGCCGCGAAGATTTTTAAATTTATGAAGGACATTTTTTTTGTGAGCATAGACGCAGCCGTCTAACATATAACATATGTCAAACAAATATTTACGTCAGATAAACTTTACCTTTTTTTAGATACATTTTATCTTTCTTTAGATAAACGTGTTGCAATGTTTTATCTTATTAAAATATAAAAATTATTCTTGGGGTTTACTGTGTACTTGCTGTGTGGAAATGGCTCAGTTTGGTCTGTTTTGAGTAGTGGCCTAGCTGGACCCTCGCAGAGGTTACATATTGGCCCCTTTATTATTTTCTAAATCTTTAATCACCAAGTTCAAAGATACTCCAAAAACAAAGATTAAATTGTTATAAAAAATTTCCTTGGGGGAAAATATGATTCAGTGCTTTACATTTGTAATAACATTTTACACACCAAGAATGTAATTTATGAGCAATTTACATTATGATGATTTCATGATTTCAGCCCGAAAGCTATTTAATTGTGACGTCACGCGTTCTGAGCGATCATCGAGGGAATAACAGTGCCTGTAAATCTCTATAGTTTGCATGTGATGTCGGAGTTTTTCAAAATTATTATTTATTATTTTTTTTTTGTGAAATGCAGAGTGAATATGTGGCAAAATTGTCGAGAAATATCAAGACTCAATATATCAGAAAATTGGGAAAAAAATCGGAAAATTTCCCTGAAGGACCGAAGAAACCGAATGGAGCTCTACCAGGGCTGGGTAAGTAAAGTACCCTAGGTAATTTACGTAGTTTTTTACGGTAATTTACTAGGTATTTTACATACCTAGTTTCTTACAAGATGTATATGACGCGTATATGGGACTTTACGTTTTACGGTTCCCGTTTCCCTTCACAAATATAACCTCTAAAACTTGCTGCTCATTGCAAACATTCCTTGAAATAAATGAGATAAAGTAACAAAATCATATAGATACATAAGCTTACCTATTATAATGAAGTTGGTTTATCAATGTATATTTTGTTAGGTACAATTTTATTTTTAAAATTGAATATAAAAACATATGAGCAGCTTTTCAGGTATTAAATATTAAATTGATCAATATTTAACTATAATAATAACAAAAACATAGAAATAAATTTAAAAAATAATTACAAATTACGAAAACTTTTTAGGTTTGAATAATTCACCGGTATTCCTAAAAAGTATATATTAATTACAATTATTTAAATGATCAAATGTATAAATATTTTAAATTGATTTACATACTTGTGTCTCAGAAGATGCTTACAAGCATCATTCTTAAATATTATGAATAAAAAAAAACAGTGCGCTACATCAAGATGATTCTGATTATTTTTATTTACTTGTATACGTTTGAAATTAATCTCATCCCATGGAATTTATGGCATCCCGAAGTGTTTTTGTGTTTGCTCTGTTTCAGTTTAGTTGACATTGTAGTTTTTTGATGAAAAATATTGGCAATGAAAAAAGAAATCCTACGAATGCCCGTACCAGAAATTCAAAAAAGTGAGGTTACGCAACAGTTCTACAGGTCCGCCATCTTGGCACGTAATATACTAGGTATTTTACCTGTTTTCTACGTAAAATACGTGACTCAGGTATTTTACGTTAAAAACCTCCAGTTACACGTAACTGCACATCCCTGGCCTCTACAAAGTACCCGTAAAGACGCCATTCGGTTCCTTTTTAAAAAGCTCAAAAAAAGCAAGATCAATTTTTAAACTGTTGAAATTCGGATTCTACGTTACATTTTCTACTATAAACTCACAGAGTAATCGCTATACTTTTTTTGCAGTGTTAAAAACTAAAAAAAAATGTTCCTTAACTTCTTCTGAAGGTGGCTTCAAGCGCATCCACAATAACTCAAGTATTATGTTGCGCGCAAAGTTTAAAAATAAAATTCTCTCTCACTTGTATCACAGCGTTGTTTTCTGATGTTACCAATGCATGGCGCTAGCATCCAGACAAAATTCTTAAAGTTACCGACGGAACGCTTATTAACTGTTTCTACAAAAAGATGCACCTGAAGCCGCCTTCAGCCCATGCAAATGACATGTTTTTTGAAAGTTTTTAACGCTGCAAGAAAAGTATTGCGATTACTCCGTAAGATTCTAATGCAAATTGCAACCTAGAATCTGAATTTCAACAATTTAAAAGTTGATTTTGTTGTTTTATTGAGTTTTTAAAAAAGGAACCGAATGGTGCCCCAATAGGGTCTTTACGGGTACATTGTAGAGGCTCCATTCGGTTTCTTCGGTCCGCCATGGTTAAACCGTATGTTATTAGAAAAAAAAATTTTAGTGAAAATATGATTTCAGTGTCCTCGGTGACTATAGTGGATTCAGCGTCATGTTTTATTCAATCTTATAGTTTTTACACTGAAAAGCCAGTAGAAGTATATAAAAGTTTGGAAGCTTATAAATTTTATGAAGCTTGTTTTGTGGTGAAAGTGAAGTGCAGGCAGTTCAATGGTACTGTTCTGCTCCTGAGTGAGGTTAGGGTCCCCATTCGGTTCCTTTTAAAAAAATAAAAAAAAGAAAAAAAACAGCAAAATCAACTTTTAAATTGTTGAAATTCGGATTCTACGTTAAAACTCCCTATAGAGGACCACGGAATAATCGCCATAGTTTTTTTTTTGCAACGGTAAAAAGTTTAAAAATATATAAGACGTATAACGCCTGTCGACTTCTACATTTCAAACGCATAATCTATAAGTAGCAGTCAATTAGCGTTATAGGCATTATATATTTTTTAAACTTTTTACCGCTGCAAAAAAAGTATTTGCGGTTACTCCGTGAGTTTCTAGTAGAAAATGTAACGTAGAATCCGAATCTTTACAGGTACTTTGTAGAGGCTCCCCTGGCGGACCGAAGGAACCGAATGGAGCCTCTAAAAAGTACCCGTAAAGACCCCATTGGGTTCCCATTCGGTACCTTTTTAAAAAAATCGAACAAACAGCAAGATCAACTTTTAAACTGTTGAAATTTGGATTCTACGTTAAATTTTCTATTGGAAACTTACGGAGTAACCGCAATACTTTTTTTGCAGCGGTAACCAATGGGGTCTTTACGGATACTTTGTAAAGGCTCCATTAGTTTCCCTCGGTCCGCCAGTATCCATTCGGTCTGCCAGGGTGCCCTGGGCAAGAAGACCGTTTTCTAACAAAAAGGTAAAATTTTCAACAAAATATATTGGGAAAAATCTTAAATTTTCGTAGTTTTTCGAGTCATACGTTTTTCGTAATTTTTCAGGGAAAAATAAAATTATTCATACATTTTTGTAAAAATACCACTTATTTACATTAGAGTGAGAAAAAAGAATGCAATCTTACAACTTTTTAATGATATCAATTAAGTTTTTTAATTCTCAAACAGATTGCTCTAGCCAGAGACTGCTCCTAGCCTCAAAATTTCAATAAAACTCCCTACGCATTTTACATCAGCAGTGGAATTTGATAATGTAAATTGAAACGAATACCATGCTTCACAGGAATATTACCTAATGCTAATGTTTATACTCATAGAATATAATAAATTATAACTAAAAACGCTAATTTAAAACTAAAAAACTGCATTGTTACACTAACCTCAGCCAGATGCAGAAAAGTACCGTTGAACTGCTTGCACTTTACTTTCAAAACAGAAATAAGCTTCATAAAATTTATAATCATCAAACCTTTTATACGCTTTTACTTGTTTTAAAGTGTATAAACTGTGGGATTGAATAACATATGACACTACATCCACTATAGTGACCGAGGGCACTGAACTCACGTTTTCACTCAAATCTATATTTGTGAGAGCATACGGATGAAAGTTCTCCATTTTTTCCATTTTTTGTTATATGGGGGCTTGACATCTCCCGACAATTTCTCCCCATATTCAATCTGCCTTTCGAAAGAACCAAAACAGTTTCAAAAAACTCCGGCAACACATAAAAACTATAGAGGTATCCGGGCACTGTTATTCCATCAGAGTTACAATCATTTTAAATTGTATGGCTTAATGAGAATGCTTTATTCCGGCTGTGTCATTTTGCTCCATGATCCATTGATTCTCTTCAAAACCATTTTGCGTTCACCACCCAGGAAACAAAAATCCATTCACTTCTGTTGAATGGGTTTCGAAGGCTTTTGAATTGCGTATCTATTATCCAGATAGCAATTTTAGCGCACCGTGCGCGCATGACGCAGTCACAGGGTGTATATTTACACGCATGACGTGCGCGCAGATCAATACGTACATGTGTCATCCATGGAGGGGCATATGCTCGGCCCGTCTTGTCTGCACGCACGTGCGCGCATAGAGAAAGCACTTAGTGCGCGCGTAAGTAGGGTCTTAAAATTGTATTGTTTATGATAAAGGAAAGAACCAGCAAGATTTAATTTTCAATTTTTATTTAAGAAATGTAAAATTAAAACATTTAGATTTAAAAATGAATAAAACTGCACAAAATCGGTGAATAATAAACCGCGTACAATTATTCACGCGACCCTGTAAATGTCCTGAAAAATATTGAATGATAGGGGAGTACAAAAAAAGAGACTAAAAAATGAATTTTGTATCCCGATTCGCAGCCGAACTTGCTCGAATTTAGGTTAGTGTCACTATGCACGTGTATACAAACAAAAACCAAACACACGCGATCACAACAAGTTTAAGGTTATATGAAACACTTAACACACTTTCTTTTACACGAGACCTTTTATTATTCAATTCCTTTCGAATAATCCTTTTTGCACCTTTCCCTGGATTAAAACAATTAAGAATAAAAATACACAAATAATAACACAATAAGACCACAATGACAACAACGACTGAAGCACGCATGGTACACGACGCGAACGAATAAGCCAGAGCTGCCAGATCGTGGATGAAATTTACCCCCACCATACCCTCCGTTTGGGAGCCGCAAAACAGAAAGTGCATGATAACCACTGTGAGTTCGTGTTTAAGCCGAAAATGCACGATTCGACTTCGGTTTTCTGCTGCACGGTGATTGCCGATCTAAAAGCTTCGGAAGACTTCGGTGGTCTTCTATTTATACGAGGGTAGTTCAATAAGTCCTTAGAATGAAGTATAAAAACAATTTTTTTTGGGTAAATTTTTTTTTATTTTTCAACATAATCTCCTTGG
>NC_046661.1:96546568-96548320 GCF_010883055.1 Belonocnema kinseyi
TTGAAACTTTTCTCTTTTTTAAATTTCAATCTGAAGCTTCACAAAATTTCAAGAGATTTCAAAAGATTTTTAAGTATTTGAAATATTTGAGGATGTTTTAAAAGATGACAAGGAATTTTCAATTTATTTTTATAATTTATAGAAATTTCAAAGAATTAACCAATTTTTAGAAGGCTTTTTTTAATATTCCAAAGTAATTTAGAAATCCTAAAAAAAATCCTAGGCATTTCAAAAGATTTCGAAGGATTTGAAATATTTTAAAGATTCCAAGGAATTTTCATTGATTACAGTAATCTAATATGATATTTTAAAGGATTTGAAATATTTAAAGGAATTTCCAAAATTTCAAACAATTCTCAAGAGCTTTCAAAAATTTCAATAGCTTTTTTAGGATTTTAAATATTTGAGGATGTTTTAAAAGATGTCAAGGAATTTTCATCCTATTATTCTAATTTTAATAAATTTCAAAGAATTTTAAATAAAGTAGTTTACAAATCTTTCAAAAAAAAAGGTAAAGGTATCTCAAAATATTTTGAAGGTACTGTAGTATTTGAGAGTATTTTAAAATTTTCCAAGAATTTTAAATTGATTACGGTGATTTAACCTGAGATTTTGAAAGATTTAATATATTTTGGGATATTTTAATAGATTGAAAGGAGTTTTAAATTTATTTCAATAAAGTAGTATGAGATTCTAAAACATTTGAAATATTTTAGGGTATTTTTGAATTTTCAAGGAATTTTCAAGAGATTTCAAAATATTTTAAAGGATTTTTAAATATTTGAGGATGTTTAAAAATATTTCACTAAATTTTTAATTCATTTTTATGAATTAAAGGAATTTCAAATAATTTTAATAATTATAGCAGGGTTGTTAAAAAAAACTCCAAAGTACCTTAGAAATCTTTAAAAGATGTCAAGATTTTTAAAAAGATTTGGAAGGTTTCAAAATATTTTAGAGTCTTCTAAAAGGTTCCAAGGAATTTTCAATTGATTACAGTAATTTAATATGAGATTTTGAAGGATTTGATGCATCTCAGGATATTTTACTA
Source organism: Belonocnema kinseyi (assembly GCF_010883055.1). Classification (NCBI taxonomy): domain Eukaryota; kingdom Metazoa; phylum Arthropoda; class Insecta; order Hymenoptera; family Cynipidae; genus Belonocnema; species Belonocnema kinseyi. The sequence goes on from NC_046661.1 coordinate 96,547,620, forward strand.
GATTCCAAGGAATTTTCAATTGGTTTAAATAATTTAGTATGAGATTTTGAAAGATTTAAAATATTTTAGGGTATTTTTAAAACTGCAAGACATTTTCAAGAGCTTTGCAAAATTTCAAGAGATTTTAAAGGATTTTAAATATCTTAGGATTCTTTAAAATATTTTGAGGAATTTTGAATTAATTTCAATAATTTAATGCAATTTCAAAGATATTTAAGTTTTTTTTCTGTTTTTCCGGTTGAAAGTGGAACTGCTTTGTTAAAAATTCATTTTTTGTTGTTGATGATTTATCAATTTAGTTGAAAAAATTTCTTTTCTGAAAATTTAACTATTTTGTAGATTTTTTGTTTTTGCTTAGAAATTAATTTCTTTAAACTACGAGAAAATGAATCTTTTTTGTCGAAAATTTAACTATGATTAAACATTAATTTTTGTATAGAAAATTAGACTTGGTGGAAAATAAATTTCTTTTGTGAAAATTTCACGTATTTTATTAAAAATGCCTTTTTTCCATATACAATTCAGCCTTTTGGATAAAAATGTAACTTTTTGTTTAAAAATTTAAATATTTTGTTTAAAACAAATTTAACAAACTTTTAAAAAAATGTTGTATTTTATTCAATCTTTTTTTTGCAGAGAACTAATTGTTTTTTGCTGAAAGTTTAACCAAATCTATTAAAAGTTAGTCAACTAAGAATTGA
>NC_046661.1:96548420-96551172 GCF_010883055.1 Belonocnema kinseyi
AAAAATGTTGTATTTTATTCAATCTTTTTTTTGCAGAGAACTAATTGTTTTTTGCTGAAAGTTTAACCAAATCTATTAAAAGTTAGTCAACTAAGAATTGAAATTAATGTTATATTGTATAATTATAATATTAACATTAATGATATCTCACTGGGCACAAAATTTGGCGACATCTTTACGACATCGTTACGACTTCTTTAAGACATCCTATGTCCATGTCGTTTGGGTGTCTTTGTGGTATCGTAAAGACATCGTCAGATCATACTACTTATTTACGATATCGTAAAGACACCGAAACGACATGGACATAGGATGTCGTAAAGTTGTCGTAACGATGTCGTAAAGACGTCGACAAACTTTGTGCCCACTGGGATATATAATAGTGATAATATTCATATTATATACAACTCAAAAACATAACCTCAAAATCGATTCATGCATGAAATAAAGAATCACGCGAAACATCAAATTCGCCAATTTCTTCCATTTCTTTCAAATGGGTATCGAGATATAAATAGAAGACCACCGAAGTCTTCCGAAGCTTTCAGATCGGCAATCACTGTACAGCAGAAAACCGAAGTCGAATCGTGCATTTTCGGCTTAGACACGAACTCACAGTGGTAATCATGCACCTTCTGCTTTGCGGCTCCCAAACGGAGGGTATGGTGGGGGTACATTTCATCCACGATCTGGCAGCTCTGGAATAAGCGTCTTGCGCCAACTACGAGAGTTCGCCGGTAGGCGTCGCAGGACTAGTGGTAGGTGAACGCGGATATCTCGCGCATGTGCAGTAGTGATCGCTGTGTATTTTTAACAAAATTTGCGTGAATAAATGTTTGTAATTATCTTTGAAAGTGAAAGTTTATATGTACTTAAATTTTATTGCAGAAATGAGGCTTATTAACCTTTCCAACTAACTAATAAAAAACAAAGTTATGCACTCCCTGGCAGACCGAAGGAACCGAATGGAGCCTCTAAAAAGTACCCGTAAAGATCCCATTGGGTCCCCATTCGGTTCCTTTTTTAAAAACTCGAAAAAACAGCAAAAATCTACTTTTAAATTGTTGAAATTTGCATTCTACGTTAAAATTCCCTGCAAAAGGTCACGGAATAATCGCAATAGTTTTTTTTTTTACAACGGTAAAAAGTTTTTAAAAATATAAGACGTATAACGCCTGTTGACTGCTACACTTCAAACGCATCGTCTGTAAGTTGCTGAATCTGGTCTCATAAAACCTCAATCGCCTAAGGTTCGCGAGATATCCTAACCTAAAAGTGTTATAAGCACTGTTTTTCGTTAACTTTGAGCGCCAATAACTTTGCGAAAAATTGATTGACATGACTCGTGTGGATTGAGTACGGATATGTGTTTCACGTAGATTTTCTCTCGCTAAAACCGAATCTGGTATCATAAATGCTCGATCACCTAAGGTTTGCGAGATATCTCGCGAACCTTAGGTGATCGAGCATTTATGAGACCAGATTCGGTTTCAGCGAACCAAAATCTACGTGAAACACATATTCGTACAATTTTTCGCAAAGTTATAGACGCTCAAAGATAGCAAAAAACCGTGTTTTTTGCACTTTTAGGTTAGGATATCTCGGAACGCTTAGATGATGGCTCAATTCTGAGCTCCGATTCGAATTCAGCGCGTCAAAATTCTTCGGGTAAGGTATGTCACCCCTCTAGGTTATTTCATTTTTTTAATTTTATAGGCCTGTGTTATTGATTTATATTACTTACTTCAGCAAATTGCAAAGTGCATTCATAGTGCGCGCACGTGCTCGACGCATATTTTCGTCTCCGCACTAAGTGCGCGTTCACAAAGTGCTGGCAGGACAGGTGCATTCTTGCAAGCATGTCGTGCGCGCATCAACGTGCGCGAAACGTGCGCGCACCAATTGCTATCTGGGTGGAATTTCAAATTGCCGTTGATTTGTTTTTTAAAGATTTTTAGTCGTTATAATTTTGTTGTCTAATTTATATGCCGTAAAAGACTAATAACTGAAATAGCAAAAGGAATCTAGTAGACCTGCGCATGATTTCTTTTAATCTTTCGATAATTTATCAATTTAAAAAATCGCGTAAAATATGGCAGCTTAACCCCCAAAAAGTTGGTCTTCTTCGAAAAGAAGTTTCTACCAGGAAAAAATGGAAGTTTCGCTGACAGAAATATAAAGCTTTCAACCCTAATGACCATACTTACGGTATAAAAACTTGATATCTTGACAGATAAAACAATATTATACAAACTTATTATATCAATTAGACGTAATTCAAGTCCAAAATATATTAAATCTCATAAGTAAGGGACCCAGTAGGCACAAAGTTTGACGACGTTTTTACGACATCGTTACATCTTCACGACAACTTTACGACATCCTATGTCCATGTCGTTAAGGTGTATTTACAATATCGTAAATAAGTCGTATGATCAGACGATGTCTTCACGCTATCGTAAAGACACCGAAACGACATGGACATAGGATGTCGTAAAGTTGTCTTAAATATGTCGTAACGATGTCGTAAAGACGTCGCCAAATTTTGTGTCCACTGGGGAGGCCTGGCCAGGGAGCAGGCCCGACGAAAATAATATTTACAACTGCTTACCAGGTGTATACATATGAAACCGGTATTTTTTCAAGAAAGAAACACATGTATTTCAAGAGAATGATAACAAATATTTTATTCAAAGTATGCGCCCTCGCTGGCTACACATTTTGTCCACCTCTCAGGCAATTTATGGATACC
>NC_046661.1:96551272-96556549 GCF_010883055.1 Belonocnema kinseyi
AAAAAAATCACGATGTCATATGAAACTTGAAATGTTTGGTATTGGATATTGTTGACAGATGACAATACGCCAATTAGCACAAATGGTAAGTTTCGACAGTGCTTACAAGTGTGTGTTGTTTCGGTATCTTTACGATATTGTAAAGATATCGTCAGATCATACGACGTTTTTACGATATCTGAAAGACACATTAACGACATGGACATAGGATATCGTAAAGTTGTCGTAAAGATGTAACGACAGCGTCAAGACGTCGCTAAATTTTGTGCCTACTAGGAACTTATTCGTCTTATTGGATATATTTTTAGGTAATTTTTTCAGTACGTAAAATACCACAGAAGCAAACCATCAGATTTTCTTATCTTTAAATGTTTTGGTTTTCATAAAAAGCTGCAATCGGCTTTGCCCTCAGGTGAGGGGCAAAGCCGATGAAATACAGCTTGTTAGAAATAATTAAATTATTAAATAATTGTTTTTTCCATGTGATTAATTCTTATAGAAATATGATATAAAATAATGTAGAACTCGAAATGAGAAAAAATATATCCATTCAACATCTCATTAACTTTTAAAAAATCATTGACCGTTAACTGGTTGGCGCTGCCCCATGTTTTCAATAGATTCATTTTTCCTGGGCAGCACACACTTTAACGAAGGACGGATAAAACGTTGCTTATTTGCGGATTTGTGATTTATTTCGTAATTCATTTTCAACATTTAGAAAATGACGAAGTTCAATTTAAGTTTCTTTCTAAAATGGAGGTGTTATTGGATCGACTTAATACGTACGTGTCTTCTTCACGTAGCGCTTTTGAGGTTAAAACCACCTAATCGTTTTTTTTAACATCGAAAATAAACGTCATTCACGATGAGGCAAGAAAGTTTATAATATAGCTTTGATCATTTTCACACTGATTTGCACTTATTATATACAAATGCGCCTTTAATCAAAACTGACAAGTATAAAATAAGATCCCTTTTATTCTGAACCTATTACTTTTTTGGCAAAAAGACGTTCTGTATATAATAATATGTTAATTTTGTATAACCGCTAATTACTCTAAATTAAACTCAATTTTCAACAATTATAAAATAAGCTTGTAGGGCAATAAAGAGGACAACTACTTTAGTGCCTATAGGGGCCTTAGGGGGTTTAGCTGAGCCGTACCGAGGGTCACTTTAGTGTTCCTTCGTAGGCAATCAACATGTACTCCAACATGATAAAGGGGCAAATAATGATTGCCCCTGCGGGGCCAACACAAAATTTCCACACGGCTTTATCTTTATTACATTTTTTATAAGTTAGAAATAAAGTTTAGTGACCGAAAGAAAATAAAGTCACCCATTTCTCGAACAGCTGATCTGTATTGACCTTCTTCATTCATACTTTCTAGCGAAGTGCCCATTGCAGTTTCTAAAAGTTAAGAAATTTATCGTTTTATTTCAAATATAAGTGATTAAACTTCAAGAAGTAATTGCAAAAGCCACTGTTGCTATGTAGATAATGTAAATTAAATACGTTCAAACAGCATTCCATTGACGTACATATTTTGAAACGAGAATTAAAAATTCAGCTGAGAAATATGGCTGCCTTGGATCTATATGCATCTACGCATGCGCAGAGACGATTTTTTGTAACTGATGTTTTAAATTAATTTAACTAAAACTTACCACATATAGAATTTAATGTGAATTTCGTTAAAAGTGGTTCAATGTCCTTAATCAACACATCGCCCTCTTTTTTTAAGGATTGAATCAATTTTTCAGCTTCTTCAACAAAAATGTCGACAAATCCTTTAAGTATATTAAAGTGGAAGGCTGGTGTCAACATTTTGCGTCGTCTCTGCCATTTTTCACCTAGACAATTTTTTATTTAATATATTTTGTATTGATTTGATATAGATATTAATTATTTATTTCATATTTTATTTACCAGTGCTAGTGAGCAATCCAGTGCCGAGCCAAGGATGGAATAAATTGTAGATCATGCTTTTTTCTATATTCTTTGTGTTGGTCAGTAGTATCTAAAAAAATGTAGAAAATTTCAAGAAAGGTATTATTTCAAAATTAGAGTTTTTAGTTGAGAAAACTTGTTGTGATTTTCGAACACTGATATAAAAAGTCAAAAATAATACTTGTGTATATTCTGGATGGCAAATCCCAATACCGCTCATTCCACCCAACCAAATTCTGCTGATTGGGTAGTATTCTTTGCAGAGAACTCTTTGAGCATTCCAAAGTTGATCTGAAATAATAATTTTTTAAACATAATAAAACGGTTTGAAGTTCATTGCAGTTTGGATTTCTCTTAAATTTGTTTTCTCTAGATAAAAAAAAAATGTACCGCGATTTCGAATTTGTGTAAGTATATGATATTCAAACGCACAAATAGGACTTTTTGGAACTGAAAAATAATCAGAAAATTTGAATAACGGTAAATTTTCAAGAATTCCAAAATTTTTGTATTCCTGGATTTTGAAAAAAACCCGAATTTTACCGGTAGGTTCGGGTTTGTCGCACACCCCCAACGGAGCGACTCCAGGATCACAGCCTTCTGCATCCTTATCGAAAATGCCAATAATTTCTAAACACGCGATGCACTGTTGCAAAGCGACAACAATTTATTTATGTTCTAATTTTTTAAATAAACAATTAAAACAAAAAATAAATCAGTCAAATTTTGTTTTTAACATTATGTATAATTCTTTGTCGATCAAATTAATATGAGCGTTCTTAAATCATTTAAAAAAATTTAAAAGTACCCTTATATTTTTTTATCGAATTATTATCAGAAAGTTACGTTTTATTGAAAACTTCTCGTTTATAAACGACAGTTTAATAACGGAGGAAAAAAAGTTATATAAAATTGTCAAAATCCATTTATGAACATGATAATCTTTTTCTGAAGATAATATTCAAATTGAGAAACAGACTCAATTTTTCGGCAGGTATTGATGTAAAGAAATAAATTAAATTTTCTACAATTAAAAATATACTTTTTTACTGAAAAGCATCTAAAAGTTTATAAGTTTCAATTATAATAAGATGTAATAACAGTTTCTGTAATATTTCAGATTATTTTCTGTATTTTAAAATATTATAAAAAAGAAATAACGTAATATTAAACATGGAAATTTGTAATTGTTCTATAACATAAACATGTAATAATTATAATTATTATAAAATTTTACATATTTTTACAATTATCATTAAAATTACAAAATTAGAATAGAAAATTTTTCATTTTTTAAGAAATTCAATTGGATACTTTTTAATATCTAATGCATATTATATAATTTTTTTGTTTGAAATAGTTTAATTTTAATTTGTTAAAATTGAAATTTATTCCATCTTCATGGCTTATATTTTAGTGTCGTAATTTTCAATTTTTTTGTAGTTTAATTTAGAAGACTCACAATGGAAAATTCTTTAATTTTAACGATTTGTAATTTGAAACTCTTTAATTTTCATGTTTTATCATCGAAAAGACTTTCATTTTGAAAGATGTATGAATCACAATTCTTAAATTCAATTCAAAATTTTCCAAATTGAGTAAATTCGAAATGTAAATGTAAATAATGTAAATTTTTCAATATAAACGATTTACAGATTAAATATTTTCAATAAAAAAATTTGCAATGAAATGTTCCGAAATTTTGAAGATTTAAAATTGAAATTTATTCAATTATTAAGATTTGTATATTAAAGGTATATAATTAAAAATTTTTTTTTGTTTTGAATATGTAATTCAATTTTGTATATTTACTATTGAAATTTTTTCAATCCTCTTCAATAACTAATGTGCTTGATACAATCTTTTTGAAATAGTTTAATTTTAAATTGTCCAAATTGAAATTCACTTAATTTCCAAGATTTATATTTTAAAGTTGTTCAATTTTGAACGTTTTTTTAATATGTAGTTTAATTTTGAAGATTTTCAATGAACAGTTCTTCAAATTTAACAATTTGCAATTTAAAACTCTTCAATTTTAAAGACTTACAAAAGAAAACTCTTTAACTTCATAAGATGTATATAAAGTTGATTTCAATAACAATCTTTTTTTGTTTAATTAATATTAACTATTATATTTTTCGATGCAAATTCATCTATTTTAGTTGAAAATTCATGTATTTTTTTAAAAAATCCAACTATTTAATTCGGTTGAAAATGAACTTTTTGTTGTAAATTCATATTTTCGAATTGAAAATAAAACTGTTTTGTAGAAAATTTGTCAACTTTGCTTGATTACTACAGTAATTTTTTCATCCTTGTTTCAAAATTTGACCTCTCTATTTTAAAATGTATCTCTATTACTAAACAAATCTAATTTATTTTGGTTAAAAATTTAAGTAAATATTTTGTTGATTTTTTAATTCAACTGTGTTTGATTTCAATCAATTTTTTGTTAGTTGAAATAATATAAACTATTATATTTTTGTGGAGGATTCATACGATGTTTTTTAAAATTCATGTAATTTTTAAAAGGTTCAATTATTTTATTTGGTTTAAATGTAAAAATTTTGTTAAAAATTCCTATTTTTGGTTTGAAAATTCAATTCTTTCAAATTTTGCCTTTTCATTTTAAAATTTATCTCTTTTCGTTCAAAAAAATCCAATTTTGTTGTTATTAAAAATTCAACTATTTTGGTAGAAAATGTACTTCATTTGGTTGAAAATGATGCTCTTTATTGAAAATTCATATTTTTTGGTCTAATTTAATTTCGGTTGGAAAATTGATCTCTTTCAGTAAAAAAAAATTCTAAAGAGGGTTCAGATATTTATGGTAAATTAGCATTTTCTGTTTGAAGATTAAACTACTTGGTTCAAATGTGTTCTACTTTGTTAAAAAATTCATTTGTTTGGTTAAAGATCTATAATCTAAGTCAACAATGTATCTCTTTGATTGAAAATTGTACTATGTTATTTGAAATTTATAAGAAATAGAATATGAAAGTTTAAGGTTGACTACTTTTTATACTATTTGTTTTTTACATCACAAATATTTAATTGATGAAAAGTCGATAATATAACAATTTCTAATTATTATTACATTTGAAAAATAAAAAATATAATTAACGATATTATTGAAAATATTAAAAATCTACATATATGTTAATAGTATTGACATGCATCAAAATATTAAAAATTATTTTTCCAAAAGGTCAAATATAATTTAAAATATTTACTATTAGTCAACAAATTATATTATTTTTTTGTAAATTTAAAATTATATTTAGAGGTTTCAAATGTTAAATTATTGAAACTAATATTAAAAA
>NC_046661.1:96556649-96559199 GCF_010883055.1 Belonocnema kinseyi
TTATTATATAATAATGTATTTCTAATATGTTGCAGCAATAATATATAAGGCATGTTGACATTAAAATAATTTCTATTGACTTTGAATTAAATGAAAATATTTAAAAGTGATATATTGCTAATTATTTGACAATAAAATTAATTTTCGGTATAAAAATTAATTATCAGAAAAAATAGTTCAAAGAAAGTGGATTTGTCCCTACATAGCCAAAAATTAATTATTTAATAATTAATAAATAAATAATGAACAATTAATTCATAATTATTAAATAACACAGAACCACAAAATGGTTTTGAGAGTCTACTGGGATTCTAATTGGTATACTTTATGTTTACGGGATCGCTGAACACGAAACCATTCGCAGAATTGAGCCAGCACGTCAGGATTTGCAGTAAAATTCCAAAAATGGTTACAAAGCTGGAATTTCTGCATAAACTTCGTCCCAAAACCTACAAACCCCAAATTAACAAGTCTCAAACCCACGAACTAACAAGCCTCAAACCCGCAAATCCCAAACCCACAAGCTCCATATCAACAAACCCACAAACCCCAATCCAACAAGCCCTAAACCCACGAACCCCAAACCCACAAATTCCCTCGTGAGAGGCGAGGGGACTTTGAATAGTATCATAAGAACTTGACCAAAGTGGAAGATTTAGTTAGATTTCAAAACTTCATATACATTCACATTAACTGAGTTCAAGTCTCCAAGTTTTATTTGCCAACAAACTCACAAACTCTAAACTCTAAAACCCAAATCCACAAACCTCATAACTACCAACCTCAATTCCACAAACCCATATATTTCACATCTTATAATACCAATTGAGAAATTGGTATTATTTGGGGTTAGTGGGTTTGGGGTTTGTTAGTTTCGGGTTTGTGGGTTTAGGTTTTCTACGTTTGTGGATATGTAGCTTGTGGGTTTGGGGTTTGAGAGTATGGGGTTTGTGGGTTTGGGGTTTGTGGGTTTGAAGTTTGTGGGTTTGGGGTTTGTAGGTTTGTGGATATGAAGCTTGTGTATTTGGAGTTTGTGGATTTGGAGCTTCTAATTGAACTTGCAATTGTAAATTTTAATCAACAAAAAAATACTTTTCTACCAAAAAGAACAACTTTTCAAAAAAATACATCAATTTCCTACCAAATATTTTTATTTTTAACTTATACAATGGACACTATAAAGTTTAAACCAAACAGTTTAATTTTCTGCCAAACTGTTGAATTTTAAAACAAAAAAGATGAATTTACTGAAAAACAGTATAATTTTTAACTTAAATGTCGACGGTCGGTCAAACCTTGGCCCGAGTAGGAGGAGACCTTCGGATAAACTTTTGTTAATTGTTACAAAAAGTACCATGAAAGTGCAGTCGGTCCGAAAGAGTTGGCCCTTCCGTCTTTTAAATTATAAACTTGATTCTCAAATCTACAAAATGATTTTTTTTTAGTTTTTATGACGTTTTTATGACGTGTCAACTTATTATGAATTTTGCGGAAATTATAATAAAGCTCCCAATTAAAAATACTGACATAAAAAAAAGAATCTTTCCGTTCACAGATGCCCGAATGAAGTGTTTTTTGTTTGTTGTTGAATTTGTTTTAGAAAATCATAAAATTTATGAACTAATCATAAATGTTACCGAATTTAATAAGAAGATTCCAGTGAAAAAGTCTGAAATCAAAAAAAAATTTCCGTTGAAAAATGCCCCAATAATACATTTGTTTATCAAATTTGTTAAAAAATTGTTAAAAAACTGGCTTGTAAAATATTCATCTTTTCAAATTTAGAATTTAAGATTATGTTTGAAAATGCAACTCTTCCTGGTTGAAGTTTAATCCCCTCCGTTTAAAAATTCTATCATTTGGTTCCAGATTTGTCGATTAAAAAAGTGTAATAAAAACTGTATTTGGTGTGCAAGTTGTCATTTTGAATAAAATTGTACTTTTTCCACTGAAGAAAGGTTACAAAAGATGAGAAGAAATTTGTTTTAAAAAATCATAAAATTTATGAACTAATCATAAATGTCACTGAATTTAATAAGAAGATCTCAGTGAAAAAGTCTGAAATCAAAAAAAAATTTCCGTTGAAAAATGCCCCAATAATACATTTGTTTATCAAATTTGTTAAAAAATTATATAATTAAAAAAAAGGATGATTAATTTTTCTGAAATTATCACGAAGTTCCTGATTAAAAAAGTTGAAATCGAATTTTTATGTCAACAAATGCCTGATGAATGAATTTTTTCATGAGATTTGTTTGAAAAAAATCATTAAATCTATCAACTAATTATAAATGTTGCTTAAATTGAAATGAAATTTCCAATTTTAAGGACTGGCATTGATAAAAAGAATTTGAATGCCGATAAGTGCGCGAATAATGCATTTGTTTATTAAATATGTTTTTAGAAGAATCATAAAATTAATCAACAAATTATGAAGTTTGCTGAAATTATCATAAAGTTCCTTATTAACTAAAATTACATTAAAAAATCATCATTTTTTGCAATATAATTATATTATTTATACTATTTATATAATATATAAATAATTAT
>NC_046661.1:96559299-96564262 GCF_010883055.1 Belonocnema kinseyi
TTTATATATATCATATATATTATATATATATACATATTTATTAAAAGAACATAAAATAATGATTAAACTCATAGCAACAATAACTTCTCTCAAATTAAAACTTGCCAATCTTTGCAGTCAATGTTTTTTCCAAAAATTATGCAATAATTATTTTTAAAGTTAACAAAAAATTTTTTTAAACTATTTTTATAACAAGGTTCTATCTTGTCGCTATTCTATCGATATAAAAATGCATTTTTTAATTTTTTGTAGTTAATGATGTTTTTCCAATCACGGTAGTTAAAACCGTTTTTTCTACATAAAAAATGTTTGCCCACATAAAAGTATATTTTATGATAACATCAAGTTCAAAATACTTTTTCCAAGAATATTATTAAAAAATGTCTTTTCTAGTGTTTAAATTTAATTAAAGATCCATTAAATAAAATTAATGAACATTGATGACATTCTTACCATTAGGAAGCATAAATTGATGCACATTTCCCAAAACTGGAATAGTTTTTGGACCTGGAATTTTATTCACAAGTTTTCCTTTTCTTCCACAGTGAACATGATAATGAAAAACAGCAAGTAAAATTATAACAAACACTAAAATCGTTACGATCATCGAGAAGTCTTTAATTCACAATGAAGTTGAGACGTTGAATGATCTGTCCAAGTGTGAATAAAATATTTGTAACGAGGTACTTTATACAACGAAAATAATTGATAAAACTTGTTTTTTTACCTAAAAGGTTAAGAAAGTGTGGTAAATATAGCACGTTATCTTATTAATAATCAATCATGTTGCGTATCCGACCGGACCGAAGAACTCGCTTTCTGCTCGAAAATGCGTAAACAATTTCCTGAATGTCGTAGTTCATGAAAATTCTGAGTCATCGAACATTGTATTTTTTTTTATAGTCTTGCAGTGCATAGAAAACGAGACTTTCTTCTCTTTTCCGTTTCTTTTCAGGTGATTATTTTCAATAATAACATTTAAAAACTAAACAAACTTTATTCGGAAATTCAATAAGTTTTTAAAATATAAATAATTGTAAGTTAACCAATCTTTGTTAAAATTGTTTAAAATTAAGTGCACACATGAATTATAGTCCTTTAATGTATACAGAAAAATAAAATAGCTCAAAGTCGTATATTGTTTATTAATATTTTATTAAAAATTTAGGACGGTCAGTAACTATGTTTTTTTAGATTTGCCGAGAAAAGTTTCTAGTTGAAATAACTTCCAGTGAGGCATTTGTTCCTTAATATTCAAGGAAGATTTCTGGAAATTTTCAGATTGATTTATTAAAAATTTACGGAATTAGGTATTTTATAAGAAAGTATGCGATGTACCTTTAATAAAATTAATAAATTCTCAAAAAAAAAAGTGTAACAGTTGATATTTCCGCCTAAAAATATTTTCATTTTCAATAAAAAAAATTAAATTAGACCCAAAAAAAAACTAATTTTCTACAAAATTAGTTGAATTTTTAACATAAAATATATGAATTTTCGACTACAATAATTGAATTTTCGAAAAAAAAGTTTTTAACAAAATAAATTAGTTTTCAACCCTACAGATGAATGTTTAATTAAAAAGATTAAATTTGTACCAGAAGAGAAAAATTTTCGACTAAAAAGATAAATGTACGAAAAAAATGACAGTTAAATTTCCTGAAATAAAAAATTTTTTTTATTTAAAAAATCGAATTTCAAAAAAAGAAATGAATTTTCAGCCAAAAGGGTTCATTTTCAACTAAGAATATAAATTTTCTACCATTAAGTATAAATTTTTAACAAAAACGGACGGACTTACAAAATGGATAAGTTATATTTAAATGATGAAAAATTAATTTCCAATAAACAATTTTTATCTTAAAGTTGAATTTTAAACTAAAAGTATAAAATTTTCAGACAAAAAGATTAATTTTTAACAAAACACATGGTTTTCAGCCAAAGAAATGAATTTTCAACTAAGTGGACGTATCATCAAAAAAATATAATAATAATAATAATAATAAACATATCATCAAATAAATGAATTTTCGATAAAAATTAAGTATTTTTACAAAAAAGTTAAATTCTAACAGAATTCTTGGATTGTAAAGCGGAAAAAAATTCCTATAAAATGTTGAATTTTTAACCTAAAAATATAAATTTGCTATCACGATCATTAAATTTCTAACCCAGAAAACCCGAATTTTAAATAAAATAAATGCCTTTTCAAGTAACAATATAAATTTTTAACAAAGAAGATTAATTTTCTTCCAAAAAAGATGAATTTAAAAAAATTAATTTTCAACTAAATTAAAGAATCTTCAACAAAAAGAATAAACATATCACCAACTAGTTGATTTTTGAAAAAAATTATGAATTTTTGCAAAAAAGTTAAATTACAACAGAATTGTGGGGTTGTAAAGAAAAAAAATAATTGACTACAAAAAAGTTGAATTTCGAATATAAACTTAGAATTTTTCGACCAAAATAATTGAATTTTCAACCCAACAGACGAGTTTTTAAATAAAAAGATTAAATTTCTACGAACACAGACAAATTTTTGAGTAAAAAGATCAATTTAAAACAAAAAAATTGAACTTAAATTTTCGGTTTAGAAAAATTAATTTTTAATAAAAAAATCTAATTTTAAATAAAGAAATGGTCAGACAAAAAGATTAATTTTGAACCTGTAATTCAAATTTTCTTCAAGTGAATGTGAATTTTTCCAAAAAGAACTAACTTCAATAAAAATTGGAAAAGTTACATTTGAATTTAACAAAATTAATTTTCAATCAAATGTTTTTTTATTAAAGTTAAATTTTCACCTGAAATTATAAATATTTTAACCAAGAAGATTAATTTTCTACCAAAAAATATGAATGTTTAATAAAATGGATGGTTTCTGAACCACAAAAATGAATTTTTTACTAAGTTGACAAATCTTCAAAAAAGGCACACATCACTAAATAATTGAATTTTTAATAAAAATAATTGAATTTTTAATAAAAATAATGAATTTTTAACTTCCGTTTCCGGCATGAAAGTATAAAGTAGTGGGAATTGTTGATGCTGAGTTTTTCTGATATTGTGGTGAAATTTGAGGTGAGTGGAATCTGGAAGTGTGTAGAAGGGTGCGGATGTGAGAGATTAATTAAGGGATTTTGGGATTAAAAAGGCGAGTTAGATATTTTGGAGGATTGAGACAGATTTGTTTGGAAGTTGAGGTTGGGTTGGTTGGAGACTTGTGCAGGGTGGGAGGACTGTGTTGATCGGGTTGGTAGTAGCAGGGTTGGGTCGCGAAGCCGAAAGGAGAGACAGGTACCAGACCGCGAAGGTAGATAGAGGCAGGGAAGCATAGAAGGCGGGAGAGTTTGAATTTGATTCATGGCTAGCCGAGCGAGTATCTCCACGCAAGAAACAGATTTAGAGCAGGAAGTGTTCAGCACGTCGAAAAAAAACGATCAAGGAAAGAAAGGCAAGGGGGAAGTATAAGAAAACTATTGAAAAGGTGAGATTAAGAGAAAAAAGCGTAGGTTTAATTGAGACTTTTATCAAAAGGAAGAGAGGGAAGAGGGAAAGAAGTGAAGAGAAGGAAAATATCAGTGCGAGCATGAAATATAAAAAAATGTTTAGATCGCCGCCGGAAAAGCAGAGTTTGGTAGGGAAGAGTGATAATAGTAAGGGGGCTGACGGAAGCGGAGATGAAAGTGACGTTCCGATGGCAGAGGAAAGACTAAAGAGATTCGCGAAGTGGTGATAGAGGTAATAGGCATTTATGAAGTAAAGCAGGAGGAAAGGGGAGAGGAATTATAGAAAGAAATTAGGTGGGAAATGGCGGAACTTAAGAATAAAATAAAAAATGGAAAGAAGTCAGGGAAAAGTTAGGAAATAGGATGCAGTCTTTGGAATAAAAACTAGAAAAGCAGGAAGAAAATGAGAATAAAAAGGTAGAGGAGATACTAGGTAGAATGAAGAAACTTGAAAGCTCGAACCGCGATTGTGGTGGGGGCAGGAGTGGGAATAAGGAGATGAAAAGGCTAAGAAAAATAAAATAAAGAATAGAAAGAAAGAAAGAAAATTAAACATAGTCATAAAGGGTATAAGATTAGAGGGGAAGGAGCTGAAGGAAGAGGTGGACGAAGTACTAAAAAGGATTGATACTAAGGTAGAGATAGAGGAAATGCGAAATGTAGGAAGGCAAGACTGAAGAGGGGAGGTAATAGTACTGATGAAACTAAAGAAATGGGAACATAAGAGTAGAAAGAAGTATGCGGTATAAATTAAGGAAAATAGTGGAAGAGGAAAGAAAAAAGGAAAAGAGAACATGGGTTACGTATGGAAGAATACAGATAAAAACGAAAGTAGGGAGGAATGCAAGATTTTTTACTGGAATATAGCAGGATTGGAGAGAAAGGATAGGGAGTTGATGAGAAATTTGACACAAAGGGATGTAGTCATATTGTTGGAGACGTGGCTAGATGAAAAGGAATGGGAAAGATTAAGGGGAAGGTTACCAAGTGGTTACAAATGGCCAGTGCAAAATGCACATTTTTTCCAGCGGTTTGGAAGCTTGTTAATTCCTTGCTCGTAGAAACTTTGAGGTCGAGTCATCAACCAATTGCGCACGAATTCCTCAACATCTTGATCGTTGTCAAATCGCAATCCTCCAAGTGCATCTTTCATGGGCGCAAACAAATGATAGTCACAGGGTGACAAATCTGGGCTGTATGGAGGATGCTCAAGGGTTTCCCAATGCATATCCTCTAGTTTTTGTTTCGTTTCACCCGCCGTATGTGGCCTGGCATTGTCATGAAGAAGGATGACGTTTCTGTTCGGGTTACCGCGTCTTTTGCTTCTGTAAGCGGCTTTTGCTGCCTCTAACAGCTGGCAGTAGTAGGCAGCGTTAACCGTACGTCGATCATGTAGAAAATCAATGAGCAACACTCCTCTGTAGTCGAAAAAGACGGTCGCGAGGACCTTA
>NC_046661.1:96564362-96574109 GCF_010883055.1 Belonocnema kinseyi
TTGCTCACTCATAGCTGTACTGACGAATTGACTGAGTCAAACAGCTCACCAAGCGTTTTACCCACTCCTAATACACTACATTACAAGAACCTACACTGTGAGGTGCTTGCGATTGGCTAAGAAAAGTATTTGTAAAATTCCGGTTTATATTTGATCCACCCTCGTATTAATTTTTTTATGGAAAATTAAATATTTGGAAAAACGGCGCCAGATACGAAAAAAGACTAATTGACAAAAATTGTGCATTCAAAAATGATCTACAATGTCATGTGTCAATTTTTTATAGGATAAGTGATTTTTGTTTCAATCGTAACAAATAAAATTACAAATAAAAAATTGAAGTTTTGAACACTGACACAAGGTACGAAAAAAAAATTAATAGACAAAATTTTTTCGCTCAAAAAGGGTCTGAAAATGTGATATTATTAGTTTTTATATATAACGAGTAGATTTTCTTTTGATCTTAAAAAAAAGTTTAAGTATAAAAAAAATTAACTTTTTGGAAAAAGGACACAACCTACAATAACATTATATCTAATAAAATTTTTCGCCCGAATTATGCCTACAAATTTGCTTATATTACCTTTATACACTAGGATATGTATCCTCAGTTTGAATCGCAAAAAATAACATTGGAAATAAGCAAATTAAATTTATGGAAAAACTACACAGATTGAAATAAAATATTTATTAACAAAATTGTGTTTTTTAAACTGGATGCGCACTTTTTTTAAATTATAAAAACAAGACAATGAAAATACATATGTTTCAACACAAATGGATATTACGAAATTAAATAATTCAAATTTATTTGGATGATACATTTTTTAGGGCAACTGATGATAAAATTTATTGCTAAATAAGAAAAAAATATAAAAGTGTGAGAATTTAAAATAAAAATTGAAATGAGAATTTCTTCGTTAAAGCCAAAGGAGCTTTAACAAAAGAGAATTCACAATTACCAACTCACAGTTTTCGATGCTTTGACATAAAGGGTGCGCTTAAACTTGTCAGAAAAGCGAGGTACAATTACAACTTCGAAATTTGCGTCCACAGATTTTTTTTTTTCATCATTACATATTTGTGCTGTTAATGATATTTTAGAGCCTGATCAATTGGTGCCGAGAAAGGTTAAAGATATCAATGAAAGATTCCGTTAACGTGTCCCTAAAATGAAAAAATGTTATTTTGAAATTGTAAAGCTAATGAGAGAAAATCAGTTAGTCAACGCAATTAGCGCACTTTTTTTTGAAAAGGTATTTCTTATTTAAGTAAAACATTTTTTCCAGTCGTGTTGTGTTCCAAAGTAGGTATAAACGTGATCCAGAAGAGCATGCGTCGCGTCAAGAACTGAATTGGTCATCGTTGGCGCGCTTATTCGAATTGATTAGCGTTGTTCTCGTTTGTCTATGATTCTTTACAATAAATAATAAATGTAAAGTGCGTAAGGATATCAAAATGATTTTAAATTAATATTTGTGATAAAAAGGTATTCCTTTCTTTAAATTTAAAACCGATTCTTCATTTTTAAAGAATAAAAATCAAATAATTATTTTTTGTTTTAACTATTAAATCTATTTTATGATCACAAAATTATTTCTAATCATTTAAGAAGCATTATTCATCACAAACATTTTTTTGAAAATTCAATCATTTTCAATCAGCGCCCAACCGGTGTTTAATCCAGTTTTTAATGTGACGCATGCGCAGGTTAAGAATGGATCTTTTTTAGTTAAAAAATGTATTTTGTTGAAAATTTGTCTTTTTTGGTAAAAATTAATCTTTTTGTTTGAAAGTCAGTTTTTGTAGTAAAAATTAGTTTTCCTGCCCGAAAATTTAACTGTTTAATTTTTTTTCTAAAAATGTATCTTCATCTGCTCGTTGGAAAATTTAACTATTTTGTTGAAAATTTATCTAATTTGTTAAATTTCGTCTTTTTTGGCAGAAAACTAATCTTTTACTATTCGCCATTTGGTTGGAAAATATTTGTCTTTTTTCAGTTGAAAAGGCTACGAGTTCCTTGAAAATTTATGTTTTTTGTTGAAAAATCATGATCGAAAAAAATTTATCTATTTTGTAGAAAAAAATTTGGTAGAAAATTAATCTTTTTGAAAATGCAATCCTTTTATTTGTATTATGTTAATGTTTTTGTCGAAAATTCATATTTTTTCAATTTATAATTTAAAAAGGTAGAAAATTTGTTGTAAAATTGTAAGATAAGATAGCCATTTTTAATATAAGATTTCAATAAAGATTGACAATTTTTGATCATTTTTAGGTTATGTTACTACGTTTTTTTACATTACATTGACTATTTTAAACAAAAATCATTATAGTTTGAAGAAGATTTAGAATTTAAAACAATTTTATGTTGTTTTAAATTGGTTTAATTATTATTTTCAATAAAAAATCATTCGTTTTTTAATAATATTTACCAATTTGAAATTATTTAGGTAACGTTGTTGTGTTAAATCTAAAATTGTTATTTAAAAAGTATATAATTAGATATGAATCCAATGATTTTTATTAAAAATAAAAGAATTTATAAGCTTGAACAATTTCAAATTGTGTTAGAGTTATTTTCATCGGAAATTTCTGTTAAAGGACAACTAGATTTCAAAGAAAATGGAAATTTGTTGGAAATTTGTATTTTTAATTCAATAAAAATCAGATTTCAGAGAAGATTCCCAACTTTTCAATGATTGTAGGTAATTATTGGTATTAAAATTAAATCCAATGATTTTTGTTTAAATAATAAAATTTACAAGCTTGAATAATTTCGAATTATGTTATTGTTTGTTGTTAGAAATTTGCATTTTTATTAAAAATAAAAGAAAATAAAAAAAATTGGAAATGGAAACAAATGTATAGTTCATTTTTAGTTGTTCTGAATTCAGCTTTTAATTAAACTTAATACTTACTTACTTACTTAATACTTAAATATACTGGGCTATTTCAAATTACGCAGTTCCGTCACCTCCCACCACGGTGCCTCTACGATCTCGCCCGCGTCAGTGGCTGACCAATTAAAAATAGGCCCCGACGAGCGGGAAGCCCTCGTTGGCTTGAAATGAGTATTTTAGCATGAAGTCATGGGAATGCAGACGACTTTCCGGAAAAAATATTCTAAATAGAAGTAAGTAAAAAATGTCAAAATAGTAATATTTTTCAAGATTAGAATGTATTTTTTCAGTCATGTTCCATTCTTTTGTCGATTTATGACCTGTCAGTGTCACGAAATAAAATAAAATATCCAAAATTGGAGGTTAGTGTATAAGCTCGATTTGACCAGAATCGGGTACTCTAACCTAAAATTTAGGCTATCTTAGAATATTTTCTCCAAAAGGAGTATGTATTCTCATGTCAAGATATTCCAACTAGGCTAACTTTCCCGACAGTTCCACCTATCCTACCATAATCTTGACGTCATGCTACACTACTCAATATTTCGTGAAATATTTGAGCCGTTTTTTTTATTCTATTATATTTACTTTTAGTTGACAAATTGTACTATTTCAGAAATACTATATTTGTCATGTCGTACCTCAGAAAAAAGACTTGAAGGACACTGACGTGCATGAGGTGCAAATACGTACGCATGCGTACAGCGCGCGTCTCAATACAAAGCCGAGGCAGCCAATGATCATCGTTTGACAAAAGTCACCCGACGACTCCCGGAAGAGGTTAGGGCCCCTCCGGCCTTAATATCCGCGAATGTTTACATTTTGTGGCCTTGGAATTATGCAAGAGTTTACTGTATTTCAATCCATAAAAAAAGAAACAAAAATAATAATTGCGCGCCTGTACGTTTTTTAGCCGACAAAAAATTGAAATATTTACAAGAATATTTGGACGCCTGTATAAGGGGCAATTTCCTTCTGAGAATAGTTTCTGCAAATGATTTTTGCAAATCTAAGCAGTAAGTCGGCATCGTAATATGAAAGGTTGTATAGGCACATGCCTTCTTCGTTGAATCTAAAAAAAATGACTCAAGTCATTTGATTAAGTTACTCTTTTTCTCAAATTCTTTTTTCATAACTTTTCCGAGGTGAAGTTCTGTAGTACCCTTTTTGGATTGAAATATCACATTAGTCACTTTTCTTTGAATAATTCAGCGCATAGCACGGTGAACGTTAACCAAGTTTAGCCGAAAAATCTTTGATCATGCATACCATTTTAAGTTGCCATAAAAGAATTCTTGAGTACAAAATTTTGTTATTAAAAAATTTTTTATTTTAAAAAAAGCACTCTAATAATTTTTTGTTGTTGTAAAATATGCCCATGCCATGCAAGATGGGGGAAGTAAAATGGGGGGAAGTACAATGTCAATGACTCAAACTTGCTACCTTATATGCATGGATTCCAAAAGATTGAAAATATCTTTTTTAATTTCAAGGAATTTACAAGAGCTTAAAAATGTTTTAAAGGATTTCGAAGGATTTGAAATATTTTAGTTTTTTTATCCCAATGGATTTTTAAAAGGTTTTACAAATTTTAAGGTATTTCAAAACATTTTAAAGGACTTGTAATATTTTAGGGTATTTTCTTAGATTCTAAAGGAATTGAAAATTTTAGAGTATTGGTAAAAATTCCATGGAATTTTCAAGAATTTAAAAAAGTTAAAGTCTATTTCGAAGGATTAGAAATACTTTAGGGCATTTTAAACCATTTCAAGGGATTTTAAAAGATTTTAAATAAGTTGAAATATTTCAGGATGTTTTTAAATCAATTTTAATCATTTAATGGGATTCCAAAGGTTCTTTTTTTAAAGTTTTTAGCCTTTTTTTAAAATTCCAACGAATTTTCGAGAGCCTTAAAAAGTTTCAAGGGATTTCAGAAAATTTAAAAAAATTGCATATAATCTTTGAAATTCCAAGGAGTTCTCAACGACTTTAAGAAATGTCAGGCCATTTTAATAAATTTATCAGATTTGAAATATTTTAGGATATTATAAGAATCTAAAAGATTTTAAAGAGTTTAGGGTATTTTTTTTAAATACCGAGTAATCAAGAGTTTACAAACATTTAAAAAAAGATTCAAGACGATTTCAAGAGATTTCAAAAGATTTTGAATGATTTTAAATATTTAAGGATATTTTTTATTAGATATAAATTATTTGAAGGAGTTGCTATAAATTATTTGAAGGAGTTGCAAAGAATTTTAGAGATTTTTTTTTTAATTTGAATAATTTTTGAGCGGCTTACAATGTTTCAAGGGATTTCAAAAGATTTCGAATAATTTCAAATATTTTTTTAAATTCCAAGGAATTTTCAAGGGTTATAAGAAATATTGGCACATTTTAATAAATTTATCGAATTTGAACTATTTTATGACATTCCAAGAGATTTAAAAGATTTTAGGGTATTTTTGGAAAATTTCAAATAATCAAGAGCTTCAAAAAATTTGAATAAAGATTTAAGAAGATTTCAAGAGATTTCAAATAATTAAGGGTATTTTTAATAGATTTGAATCAATCGAAGAGATTCCAGCGGACTTAAAAATTTTAGTTGCTTTTTTAAATTCCAAGGAATTGTTAAAAGCCTTCAAAAGTTCTATGGGATTTCAAAATATCTGGAAGAATTTCCAATATTTTTTGAAATTGCAAGAAGTTGTCAATGGTTTTAAGAAATGTCAGACCATTTTAATAAATTTATGGGAATTAAAATATTTGATAAAATTCCAAGAGATTTTATAGATTTTAGGGTATTTTTTGAATATTTTTTTCAATTTATTTGAACTAATTTAAAATTCACCCTAAATTCTTATTAATTTATTCTGAATTCTCATGAATTCTTTTTCATTTTTTATAATACTTTAGAATTTTTTTATTGATTTTAATTATTCTAAATTCAGTCAATTCTACCAATTCAATAAAATTAACAAAAAGTGTTATCTTTTTTTAATTCGTCCTAAAGTATTTTAAATGTATCTTAAATTTTCCGGCATTTCATTCTATTCTTTTAAATTCTCTTTAATTTATAGAAACCTTTTTAAAACTTACTGAATCCAATTGATTTTTTCATGCGTTTGAATCCTTTTAAATTCAGCTGAATTTTTTTTAATCATCAATTTTTATTAATTTCATCGAATTTTTCTCTTTTTCCTCAAGCCCTTCTAAATTCACTCTAATTTTACTGAAATCAATAGAATCTTTTGGATTATTTTATAATTTATTTAAATTCTTTTGAATTTAATTTAAACTTTTTTGAAGTCTTACAAATTTATCCTGAATTTGTATATATTTCAGTTAGAAATTATTTGCCCCGGTAGATTTTTTCATATTTGAATTGTCCTTAATTTAGTTAAATTTTTGTTTAATCATGAATTTTTATAAAAATCATCCAATTCTTTGCATGTCCCCTAAATTCCTTTAAATTAACTCTGATTTTACAAAACTAATGGAATATTTTGGATTTTTTCCAATTTCTTGGAATTCTTTTGAATTTATCTTGAACTTTTTTAGAATCTTACAAATTTATACTGAATTTGTTACTATTTGGGTTTGAAATTTTTTGCGCTGATAGGAATCGAACCCAGGTCAACCAGTTGCCGGTCAGGTGATAAACAAATGTTAAATAAGACAAACAAGTTGTAATTTTTTGTAAACCGAGAGATGACCATTTTGTACAAAAAAGTTGAAAATTATACCAAATTTTTTAATTTTCAACAAAATAGCTTAATCCTCAACCAAAATAGATAAATCTTCAACTAAGAAGTTGCATTTTTAACCAAATAAAGATGAAATTTCTACCAAAAAATGAATTTTGCTACCAAGAAAAATTTTGCATGAAAAATAATGTTAAGCAAATTGTTGAATTTTCAATAAAAAAGATTAATGTTTATCAAAAAATGTTATAGTTGATATTCACAACAAAATTTGAATTGGAAATATAAAACAGTTAGATTTGACCAAAAAGTATATATTTTTAACATGTCTTGATTTTGACAAAAAAAATTGATTTGCTTCCAAAAAAAGACGAATTTTCAACAACAAAAACGTAATTTTTTTAAAAAAAATGTTGAATTTTTAACCAAAGATTGAGCAGAAAAATTTTCATTGAGAATGAATTTTCAATAAAAACAGAAACGAATTTTCTAAAAAACAGTTTAATTTTATACCCATTTGTTGAATTTTCAAGCCAAAAAGTCTAATTATCTATAAAACAATTTAATTTAAAAAACAAGAAGATGAAATAAAAAAAAGTTCGTTTATAATTAATAAATAGACTTTCTTAACGAAATATTTCAATTTGAAGTTTACACAAACTTTTTTACAGCCAAAATAACTTTTAATTAAATTTTTCAGCAAAAAAAAACTTTCAACCAAAATTACGAATCTTCAACAAAAAAAAACTGAAATTTAAAAAAATTCGTTGAACTTTCAACCAAGGAGTAGAATTTTTAATAAACCATTTTTTTGTTTCAAAATTTTACTTTTTGGTTACAAATTCTACTATTTAGTTGAAGATTTAACTATTTCATTCAAAATTAAAGTCTTTTGTTAAAAAGTAATCGTTTTTGGTCGAAAAATTATCTTGTTTGGTAGAACATTCATTTTTTTATTGAAAATTCATATTTTTTGGTTGAACAATCATCTTTTTTGGTTGAAAATAAATTCTTTTTATCTGAAAAGTCTATTATTGTATTTTTGTTTCAGAAGTAATCTCTTTTACTTAAAAAACATACTTTTTGTGACAATTCAACGATTTTTTTGAAAGTCATCGTTTTTGGTCGGAAATGTATACTTTTGTAGAAAATTCATATTTTTTTGTTGAAAATTTATCTTTTGGTTTAAATTTATATTTGAGCGTTAGTATTTTTCATTGAAAAGTCTTTTTGGGTGGAAAATTAAACTATTTGCTAGAAAAATATCACCTTTTGGCTAAAAATTCATCTCTTGGTTAAAAATTTTACTATTCGGTTGAAAATTCAACTGTTTTGTTACAAACTCATCTTCTTTGGTTCAAAATTTCTCCTTTTTGATTGAAAGTTAATTATTTTTATTTGAGAAAATAAAAATTATATTTTTATTTCAAAATTAATCTAAATTCAACTAGTTTCTTAAAAAGTAATTTTTTCTTATCAACATTTTAACCGATGTTTTGATCACTTCTATTTTTGGATAGAAAGTCAGTGCTTTTGGTGAAAAAATCCTCATTTGTTAGATAAGTCATATTTTTAGTTGAAAATTCGTCTTCCTTGCTTCAACACTAAACTGGCTTGTAAAATATTCATCTTTTCAAATTTAAAATTTAAGATTATGTTTGAAAATGCAACTCTTCCTGGTTGAAGTTTAATCCCCTCCGTTTGAAAATTCTATCATTTGGTTCCAGATTTGTCGATTAAGAAAGTGTAATAAAAACTGTATTTGGCGTGCTTTACTTTTTTCACTGAAGAAAGGTTACAAAAGATGAGAAACCCCAAAATAGGAGAAAAAGGTGACAAATTCCTAAAATAGGTGACAAAAGGTGACAAAATTGAAAATAGGTAGCAAAAGGTGAATAGGTGATACTCTGTGATGACTGCACTAAGCTGCCGAAGGATTATTCAAAACCATTGCAAACTTACTAAATCCAAATGATTTTTTCATGCTTGAATTGTTCTCAATTTAGTTAAATTTTATTTCTAAGTATTTCTTCTATATTACAAGTTAGATGTTATATATTTGTTTATACTTTAGATTAGGCATCTCAAAAATTTCTTTATTTTCAAACTAATTTAATTTATTCATAAACTATATCATTTCTTTATCTTCCACATACAATCTTCGCTCATTGTATTTACTTCCTTCAAATATACTTAAATATATATACTTTCAAATATACTTCATTCTCGCGCGCTCACTTATCCAATATGGCTAGAAGTGGTGGAGTTGCTCCTTATTGGTTAACTTTTTTTAGTTGCGTGTGGCTAGACCGTGTATTCTTAGATCATGACTGGTAGTGTGGTTTGCCAAAGATATTTCCATATATATCAATATAATACAATTTAAATAACACTAATTGTAAAATTTGCAAATTTTTAGGCCTTCAGTTTAGGAACTTGAATTTTAAAGTTAAAATTGCTTCATTTTCAGAATACAGCCTTATTGTTTAAATTTTCAGATTTTTTCGAAATTGTTAAAAGGCGAAAAAGTTTGAATTTAAATTTTAAAAATGCGAAAATACACCATTTTCCATGTTCATTTGCAATCCAGCGAGTCACTTTCTTTTGCTTCTTTTGAAAGTCGATCCTTTGCTTTCAGTTTTCTTTTTAAACTATAGCTTGAATTCAACGCATTTCAAATTAAATTTTTGCAGCTGCATTTAGATTGAATTATACAAAGGTTTTTTGTTTTATATATAAATTAATCAAAACATTTTATTGGGTTTTCACGACTGTAATTTATAACTCTAAAATGGAATAATTTTAGCTCAAACATGAAAAAGTATATACTAATTTCATATTTAAAGAGATTCTATCACATATATTGAACTATTAAAACCTCTAACTTTTTTAAGGTTTTTAAAACTCTTTTAAAAACTTTTTTTAACAATTTTAGTTGGAATTTCTTACTAAAAGAATAAGTGCTATTTAGTCTCCAGAACAGCAATTTCAAAAATATTTAAAGCCTTAATAATTTAGACATTTTAAATTTGTACTCTCCAGAATATATTGAATAATTTCAAATTTAAAGCTATTTAAATATTTCGTCTGAATTTTTGAATGGAAAGTGTTCGATAATTTTAGATTGAAACTTCTCAAATT
>NC_046661.1:96574209-96575574 GCF_010883055.1 Belonocnema kinseyi
ATAATACTTCAAAAATATTTTGAAATTGAATAAAGGCGTTCATTTAAGAAGCCATTAATTCGAACTTTACACTTGTGTCACTACTAAGGCTTTGCAATTAAATTAGTTCAAACTTTAACGTTAAAATATATAAATTACATCATTTTGAACAGATCTAGAATCACCTTGTAAAATCAATCACTGTTTAGTTTTTAATACTCGAACTGCAGTTCAATTTTCAAATTTAATTTCACTTTCTGATTTGTCCCGGTCGCGAGTCTAGCTTTATATTTGAAACAACTTTCATTTTTTTGAAATTGTAATTTTTCGGTTGTAACTTACGGGACAATAATTTTATTCTTTGAAAGATTTTCTACAAATCTTGTTGATAATTTCTACATTCTCATAAAAAATGAGAAGGTATTAGTTTTTGATGAAAAATAACTTTTTCGGATTTTATCAAATGTCGACGCCCCGTGAGTCAGAAAAACAAGTTTTTACGTCGGGGTCTGTTTGTCTGTCCGGCGGCGTCGTTGTTGTTGTCTGTATACCGGATAATTTTCGAAAGACTGGTCCGATTGGATTGGGCTTGACACACTGTTCGAGGGACCAAAAAGAAAGATCGAGTTCGTTAAACAGCCATTTTTGATAAAAATCCAAAAAGTTGAAGCTTTTTCAAAATTTTTAAGACCACTTTTTTCAAAATTTGAAAATTTTATCGACAGCTATTTATGGTACAAAAAAATATGAACAATTTATCCTGACAACTTTTTTTTGATGAAATCAAACTTGCCAAAGTTAAAGGATTTTCAAAATCCCAAAAACCAAACGAAAATGGACATTTGAAGCAAAAAAAGCTTGATATGGAAAAAAGTCAAGAGGCGAAAAACTCTACTTTTTTAAGGCCCCATGATTATTTTATCACATTCTCATCCATAATAAGAGTTTTATGCGAAAAAATGATTTTCGCAAATTTCATTAAATTTCGACGTGTTGAGGCTCCTTGAGTCAGAAAAACAAGTTTTAACATCGGTATCTGTATGTCTCTCTGGCGTCTACGTCGTCGTTATTGTGGTTGTCTGTATATCGGATAACTTTTGAAAGAATAGTCGGATTGGATTGTGGTTTGACACAAAGATTTTTTTATTTTAAGAATTGTATGTAAAAATTGTGCTATTTTTATTTTTATAATAAATATTTTTCTTCAATTAAATATTTGCAATAAAAGTGTTTCGAAGAGATTTTTTAAAAATCTATCGAGGATTAAAATTAGTATTTATAGGGCGACAAAGGTTTGTTTTCTTTACCAAATTTGGCTTTCGTCTACATTTTTCCAGTTGTTTTTACTATAGTACAATTTACGTTTGCATCTCGGGCGAAGAAATC
>NC_046661.1:96575674-96581005 GCF_010883055.1 Belonocnema kinseyi
TTTCAGCATTTTGTTATTTCGGGAAGTTTACAGTGTCGAAAATATTTAAAAAGATTTATAAAATTGTAAAAAAATCTTGAAGATTTTGAGGCATTTAAAACTAGATTGGAACTGTCGTCTTAACATCTAAATATAATATAATATGAGTAATATAGTAATATAATAGTATAATTGCTCACTCAGGCATTTTATTCATTAAAATTTTTCGATCTTAATAGGTTGAAAATTTAATATTTGCGACTGAAAAAACCCAGTGGACACAAAATTTGGCGACATCTTTACGACATCGCTATGACATCTTTACGACATATGTATATCGTTTGAGATGCAGGACTTTAAGCTTTGATGCAATGGAGTTCATTCGTTAGTATCTCGTGCATTTATGTCAGCACCCAGTTCAATTAAGCGATCTACTGCTTTTATGAAACCATTTTTGGCAGCATAGTGCAACAAGGTCCAATTTTTGTTTCTGTGAATTCGATAATGGGCTGCTTCAGGGTATTTGTCCAAGACACTGGATGAGCAATTGGTCGGAACCAGCTTCCAGGTCTATCTTCCTTGGAAGAACTGGCATAATGGAAGGTTTTAACTTCTTCATTTTTTTCTGTAGCATAGAAGATATTTAAAAAAATTAGAGAACATTCCTGGCTTATATTACTATGTGTTAGTTTTTGATCAGTGCAGTAATATATACGAAGATGTTGGTTTCTTCATCTACTGATTCCAAGTTCATTTGAAACGAGCTTTCGCTCCACGACGTAGAGTATCTTCAGGATAAACCATTTTTCTTCTGCGTCATTTATCTGAAGAACATATACCGACGTTTTTATTTAACCAAGTTTTTTTTCTAGAGAATATATCGATTTCCAAATAAGAAACATAAACTATAAACTTACCGATACGACGTTTACCTTTCAGGATTACATTAAATCCACATTTAATTATTATTAAAGGTTATTCAAAATTTTTAGATTTGCAATTATATAAACATTAATCCGCTCAAGACCCAGTGTTAATATCGTAATAAACATTTTCTTCTGCGGGACAACGCATAATTTTATAGGCTATACTTTGAGAGAGAAACTATTTGTATACTTTTCTTATTAAAAGTTGTTAGTCGATAAAATAACCCTATGGTATTCTTTACTAATGCATTCAACATCCGATCTCTTATTAAGCTCGTTTAAAAAAAACTTAGGAATCAGTAGATCAAAAAACCAGCATCTTCGTATATATTTGTAGCTTAAATTTAAAAAAGGCCTAACTCTGGATTTTAATCGATTGTTTTAAAATCTATAAGATGTCATATAAAAGGCTGTATCGTCCTGAAAAATTTTAGAAGTTGGAAAAGGGAATAGACTAATCGTTTCAAAAATATGGATCTAGCCAGGCTCATGAAAAATATTTGATTACTCAACTCGAATTCTGGGAGAAGACACTTCGAATATAAAATGAATTTTGGGATGGTAATATTGTTTGGTTTTCCATATTCATCATGATTCTTGTTTGCAACAAATAATTTATTTTGACAGGGAAGTGGTGCAATGAACTCAAATCTTGAAAATTGACATTGTCAACCCTGGCCACCTTTTGGCCTTAAAAAGCGGGTCCGACCTATTTTTCTATAGCTTTATTCGCGCCTTGAATTCTGATCGACTAATTTTTACTTTCGCCCCGCCAATTTCACTTTCGCTCCCCTAAATTTACTTTCGCCTGCTAGTTATACTTTTGCTATGCTGATTTTACCTTCACCCCGCTAATTTTACTTTCGCACCACTGATTTTACTTTCGCCTCCTAATTTTAGTTTCGCCTCGCTAATTTTACTTTTTCCCCGAAAATGCGGTTTGCGGGAAATATATGCTACTTTCGCTCCTATTTTCAGGGACAAAAAGTTGCCATTTCGGTCGAGTGTGGAATAAAAATAATGAAGTTTCGAATTTTTCTGAAAGGACGAATTTTCAAATAAATAGTCGTATCCCCAAACAAAATTTTCCAGTTACTTTTTTTTACCAAGAAGATACAATTTTTTCCAAACGACAATTTTTCTACAAAACAGTTCGATTTTTGAATCCAAAAAATATTAATTTTGAAGACAATAGATTAAATTTCTACCAAAATAAAGTATTTTCAACACGAGCAGATTAATTTCGCACAGGAACTTGAAAACGAATTCTTGTACACCAGACGAGACAAACATTTCTTATACGTTTTCGGGGTAGTAAAAGTTTTAAATAATTTAAAAAATACATTTTAAGAACAATTTTTTATTGAATTTATAATCATTCATGATAAGTTTGAAAATTGTATTTCTAAGTCTTAAGAAATCTACATTTGTTTGAACTTTTTTGACAATTTTTCAGCTTTTAAATTATTTTTAACTCTTTGACTCGCTCTAAGTTTCTATGAATCTTTTTATCCTGGAAAATTGAAAACTTTTGAATTAAAATGATCCAAATTCTTTTAAGAAATTTTAGAACATCATTTCAAACGTTTTGAAATCTTTTTAAATATTTCTTTAAACATTATATAAAAAATTAGTTTAAATTTTGCCTGTAAAGTTATGGAAATTTTGTTATTGGCCTGAAACCTTTAAAAATTCTTAAGTACCTTATTTTTGTCGACACTTACAAAATTTTACTTTCCTTTATAATGATAAAAAAGGTTAAAATTTCTAATGTGGGTTCAAAATGTTCAGATTAGAATTCTGTCCCAATATTAAAAAATCATTTACAATTACAACGTTCACTTTTATTATAAATTTTAATAAACATTTAGAAATAAAATAGTTTAAAATTAGTCTTTTGGTAGAAAGATGACCTTTCTATCAAAATAAAAATTTCCAACGAATGAAACGAATGAAAAACATTAGTTTCTATCAAATAGTTAAATTTTCAACCAGAAATTAATATTAAATATATGTATAACAAAATAGTTCAATCTAGTAGTTGAATTTTCACTCCAAAAAGATTAAGTTTTAATCAAATAGTTAATTTTTTAACCAAAATGACGGACTTTTCTACACAGAATATTAAATTTCTACCAAAAAAAGTGAAGTACTTTAATTTTCAACTGTCGATTCTGACTATATATTTTCGGTGGATTTCCTCTATTGGTTTTTACAAAAACTTCCTTTGCGTTTTTTTTAAACAATATTTTGCGACTTCTATTTTCGATGTGCACACAACAAAAACAAAACATTGGCACTGGAAAAGATATTTGAGGATCACTGACACGCGAGTTGTAATTGGTGGAAAATCCGACAACTTTTACCTCCAAGGGACTCTCCAATCGACATCGTGATAAAAAATTCATTTTTCAACATTATATTAAAAATAGTAAACAATATGTAAAAAATAAATTATGGGCGTTTTTTATAATTAGAATGTTATATACTATAAGATCCATTTATTGGAAAAATTATATCTGACTTTGGAAACTACCCTATTGTTTGCCCAAAAAGTTGAATTTTTCATAAAAATGTTCTTTTTAAGCCGAGAAAGATGACTTAAATGATGAATCTTCCACCAAAATGAATGATCAACAAAGAAGTTCAACTCTCACCCAAGTAGTTAATTTTTTATCCAATAAAGATGAATTCTTTTCTGACAAAAGAAAAAATTAATTTGAAATCAGAAAAAGTTCCATTCAATCAAAAATGTAGAATTTTCAACAAAACAGTTGAATTCTAAAAACGCTGATTTTTTAATAAAGAAGATTAATTTTATAAAAATTTAATAGTTACATTTTTAATCAAACTAATGTTTTTTTAACAAAAAAAATTAATTCTTAAGCCAGACTGCTCCTATCTATGGAAAATAGAATTGTTACTTTGCTTATTAGTAAGTTTTTGTTACTATCGAGATTTTTTACTGTCGTCGAATTTCTGGCGAATTTTAATTGTTTTATATTTTTGAAAGTCAACTTAATTCAATTCATTTAATCTTATTATGTTTAGGCTTTACTATACGTTTATTACTTTCAATAAGTTTACAAATGCATCCATAGTATTAAAATTATTAACTACATGTTGAAAACATTGCTTTTATCACATTCAAATTTCAAATTGAACCGCCACTACTTTAATATTACATCCTCTAGTGGCAATTTTTTGAATTAACCGAAAGCTTCAATAAGGGAACATCCCCCTCCATGAGAGTCTTCGGACCTGTGTATACAACCGTGGTTTGGTTTTAATTGCGTATCTATCTTGTCGATTGAAAGTCCAATCGCTTGCCAACATTTTTAATCTGTCACCTGTGCACGGTGCTTTAAATCTGCTAATCCGCATGCGTGAAATGCTGAATGAATACAGTTGAATGACGCTGTCTAACCTGAAATGTCTATAGACATTCTACGATTCATTAATGTGCGCATGAATGGGTTGAAATTCAATGTAAAATGAAGGTCTTAAAAAGATTACATCCAATGACAAGAATACGATGCACACATAGCAATTTTTAATGAGCGTGAATCTGCCTAGTGTAGGTTACCTCAGGTTATGTTCAATTGAGTGGAATATAATTTATTGATTAAAATTTCAGTGGATTTTCCTGTGCAGAAATTATGAGATTTAAACCGAACGCGTCAGTGATATTCACTTTATTCAGTGCACATATGCTAATGGCTGCAAGGAGTGCACGTGCCAGAAACAAACTTCGCAATTCGCTCCTGTCTATTTGCGTTTCAAACATCCAAATATGTAGTATTTCAATACTCACATTTTCGATAAAAATGATTTCTATCAAATAGAACGTGAGTATTAGTTTCTGTTTATTTGAGAGCAATATAAGGTGAATGTGAAGTTCCACAAACTAAAGATTGTAATTTATTAATTTTTCTCTTTCAGTGATAACGAGATTTTATAAACGTAAATGAAAATATTCCGTTTTTTTCAATGAAAATATATAAATAAATTTTCAAGATCCAGATAGGGTGGGATGCAAATATGTGAAAAACGATTTTTAACAATATCAATTAAAACACCTAAAAATAAATAGGCTATAAATAAAAGTAGACTACGTGTATGCCAGGATTTTCTCAAAATTTTCCCATTTATATTATTATTATTATTATTATTATTATTATTATTATTACACCATTAAGCCATTTCCCTTTCGGGGTAGGCGTGACTCACTCGGCAGGGGAAAGGAGTAGTGTGTGGATCAATCTTCAATCAGGTTGCTGATCAATCTCTCTAGCAATCACCCCAAGCGAAGAACCTCACGAAACCGTTATGTAAGGATCCCCACTTGGGTCCATTAATAGCCAAAGTCTTTGTTTCAGGCGTCGTTCACTCTACTGACACTCTTTTTATTAACTATTTTCCGCCA
>NC_046661.1:96581105-96592715 GCF_010883055.1 Belonocnema kinseyi
ACCGTTTTTCATGTTCTTAATTATATCCCTAACCTCAGTGACACAGACTTTTTCAATTGAGTTTTCCAACGCATCGTGTTCAACATCGCAGTTGTGGTGTCCCCTTTTTGTTCTCCCGTTGAAAATGTCCACAGCAGAATAATTTATCTCTTAAATTGAATCCCTTTCTGTATCTAGCGCCGTAAATATTTTTCTGAATGCCATCATGAGGTAAAAAGCTTTTTAAAAGGTAACATCGATCGTTTTACAATGTCAAGATCAACTTCAACACAGATGGCTCTGGTGAAAAAGGCTTTAAATTTTTTATAATCATTTTATATTTTGGTAATTGATAATATTTTAACATAGCGAATATTTTACGATAAAGAGATGTATTCTTGTGTCAAATCCTACTAGATTTTGCAATTTTCATGCTTTTCTAGCGCATTCCAATGCTTCAAACGAAAATTGTGTTTTTAATTTATCTGAGGTTACGTTTGGCAGCTCCGATTGGCTTTGAAAGGGATTGATATCTTATTTTCTCCGCCTAATGAGGATTAAAAAATAAAGGATAGAAAAGGCATTTTCAGGAATTGGAATTTCGTAATACCTTTTAATGCAAGCCTTTCTACCGGGTTGTTCCTCTATCGATTAATGCTGATTCATAATCGCTACTGAATGGGGCAAAAAAATTATGTGGCCGATTTCTTATTCGGAACTTATTCTAACCTTTCTGTCACCTTTCTTTTTATTGAAAAAAGTCATCAGGACAAATTGTTTGGCTTTCGGAGATCTATGAATAGTTGTAAATCAAATTTTTCGATATAAAAAAAAATGATCCCAAAAATTTTGAAAATGCTCTATTTCGATTTTCATCTAAAATGGCTGTTTAACGAACTCGTTCTTTCTGTTAGGATCTGGAAAAGTGGGCCAAAGAGTGATTTTATCCGTTCATTTTTTGGAGAGTTGTCGTGTTTACGGGTGATCAGACAGACAAGCAGACTGACGCTATCGTCAAAAATTGATTTTCGGATTCAGAGGGTCGCAAAACGTAGAGATTCATTCCAAAACAATTTCGGATAATTTTAATACTTTCTCAATCATAAATGATGAAAATGTAAGAAAAGGGGAAAACTGTACCATTGCACGGCTATATTTCGCAAAATTTGTTAACATTTTTTATCAGGAAACGTAATTATTTTATCTATTGTCGCAACATTACTTCTACTGACCCCCGCCACCCGTTTCCAGCAATAGCTTTTGGCGCAACCCCCTCCACCCTAAAATTGGTAACGCAATGTATGGACGGCTCCTTACCTTGAAATCCATAGTAAGACCAACGAAATACAGCTTTGTTAGGAATAATTTCAGCAGAATCAAATCTTGCTACAGCTCCTAGTGACGTTTTCGTCAAGTCCAAGGCCTTCCCTGATCCAATAAATATATGGTCTATCTACTTGAGGGCCCCGTTTCGTCAAAGTCACGCAACCACCTAGTTCCACCATTTGTTAGTATTACCGCGCAGTTTGACTTTGACACATACTCTTATCGATTTACGATGAACTATTGAGTATTCTAACATTACGCGACACTGGATCAGTAACGTCGAAATCTATAAAGCCTTACCACTTGGTGGACTGCAAAGCATTGCTTAGACAGTATTTTGACTGAAATTAATTTTTTTAGGCGAAAGTCAGTGAAAAATCGTGATATTTTCTTTTCAGATAGAAAAGACATTTCTTTAATTACACAGGCCCACAAAAAAAGTTGTGTGCACAAGACAAGTGACTAGGCTACTCTTATGGATTTTAAGCCACTGAATCCAAATGTGGCCTGAAGTTGCAGTCCCATAAGGGCAGAAAACGTCGGCGTAAAGCAAAAACTCATGAGAGTGAAAAATACAAATAGATCTTTCTGTCTCTTTTACTCTCATTAATTTCTGCTATACGCCGACTTTTTCTGCCCTTATTGGACTGCAACTTGAGACCAGATTTGGATTTAGCGGTTCAAAATCCATAAGGGTAGCCTAGTTACTTGTTTTGTGCAGGCCAATTTTTTGATAGCCTGTGTGACGAGAAAAACCCTAGGCTTGTCCCTACTTTCCGTATCTAGGGAGAAAATGGTAAAAGCTTGAAAAATGCACTGGCCTAATTTAGATTGAGAGCGCACAACTGCATAGGAATTATAAATTTTTTTCTTTTTGTTTTATAAGTCAGTATAACATGCGCAAGACTTTCAATTTCCCTAGATTTATCTTAGCTAGAGGAAACGGTAAGTACACTGGGGAATTTTTGTGTATGAATTTAGTGTTTACGAATTCCAACACATAAGAATATGACACCAGTCGTTGATTCTTCCGTATACTGGTATTATTAATATAATGTCCACAATATCGCTAGATTTTCCCCAGTTTTCTGCATCTAGGGGAAAACTGAAACGTGTAGGAGAAATTCTGAGGTCAGATTTGAATTCAGCAGCTCAAAGTCAATTAGGCGCGGATCCAGTAAAGATCTTGGGGGGGGGGGGGGGGGGGGGGGGGGGGCACACAATAATTACCCTCTCCCTTCCACTCTCAAGGAGGAGGTTAATGATAATAATTTTTAAGTTATTCTTCGCCCGGTTCAAATCCAGACTGAGGCAGATTTTTTCTTGTTCTTAAAAAATTATTTGCATAAGAAAATCGTTTTAACGAATCAAACTGGTATTATTTATAAATGAGCGCTATCATTTTCAATGTCTTAAATTGAAGAATGAATAAACAAGTTTATGAATTTTTAAAAATTATGTCATTTCAAGCAAT
Organism: Belonocnema kinseyi; assembly: GCF_010883055.1. Classification (NCBI taxonomy): domain Eukaryota; kingdom Metazoa; phylum Arthropoda; class Insecta; order Hymenoptera; family Cynipidae; genus Belonocnema; species Belonocnema kinseyi. The sequence goes on from NC_046661.1 coordinate 96,583,885, forward strand.
TTTAATTTTTTAAGATAAAAGCACATCAAAATTCAACATTTTCACTTAAAAATAATTTTTTGTTTTGAACAGAACAATAAAATTAGCATTGTGACGTTCTAAGTTTCAGTTTAGCTCTCTGAAATTTTAACGATTCAAGTCTTTCTGTTTCAAACAATTTAGTTTCGAATTGTTTAGTTTTTAATGGTCCATTTTAAATAAACACTCAAACATTGCTAAGTATTAAAAAATTGCTCTTTTTCTTAATTAAAAATGTTTAAATCGAAAAGGTTAAAAATGGTATATTTTCTACTAAAATAAGAGAATGTTTATAAAGTTACAGTCGGAAGTTTATGTTTGATTAACTACTGACGCTTTGGAATTGAAGTAGTTCAATTTTTAACGTCAAAATCTGTGAATTGTGTAATGTTGACTGATTTAGAATCGCCCCATAAAATCATTCAATTACTGTTCAATATCGAATGCACGAACTACAGTTCATTTTTAAAAGTCGTTAATGAATTTATATTTACAGTTGATCAACTTAAAACGTTTTTTGTCAAAAAATTTCAATCGCAAAAGTTTTTCATCTTTTATTAAGTAAGCCTTCAAAACTGCACTTTAAAATTCTTTAAATGGAAAACGTACTCTAAAAAATGAAAATCTAAAATGAAAAATTGTTATGGTAAAAGATTTTAGAATTACACATTGTAAACTTAATGACTTCATGTTTGAAAAAATTAACAATTACGCTTAGCATTTATAAAAAAAAAGTTGAAATCAAACTTATTTTAAATTGTATTATATATATTGTGATATAACATTCTTGATATTTCTAGTGATTGGATAGATTTTTCTTCTAAGAACTTGTAAAATTCCTGGTCAAAGAAAGAATTCATTATCACTTCCCGGTCTAAAATAATTCCCGGTCATTTCCCAGTTTACCGGTCTAGCGGTCACCCTGAATCATGATATTTCAGAACCTAATTTCTTTCTTCTCGAATGATAATACATATTTCGTGCGTGGTATCTTAACAATTTTTCATTAAACAGTCAATAAAAATAATATATAGTTGAATAATTCTGACATCTTTCCATTTTTTAAAAGCACAATCTTCTGATTTTTGAGTCTTATTTTTTTTTAGTCTATGCAATCACTAGTTGATTTTCGCATTTCTTCAGTTCTTGGTATCAACTTGAACTTTTGGCTTCATAAGGGCAAAAATTTTCTTTTTATATCGAAGCCAAGAATGAAGAATGTTGAAAAAATTTATCTTAAAAAAACTAAAGTCGCCTTAAAATAGCCAGAACACAGAAATAAAATATCTACCATTATTGATTGGTGCAAAACGGAACCTCGCAAATCTCGCAATCAGCTGAGTTTGCTCCCTGTTCAACTTAAATGGTTATTCACAATAAAATGATGTCTCTTACATCCATGAGAGAATTCGAGACCTTGATTGGCTGCGAGAATTACATGGTTGGGAATCTACATTGGCTGCCAGGCTCTCTTGCCGCATGTGGATACGACGCAAGAGTGACAACCCCAGTATTGGGAATACATGGTAAGATTGATATACGTTACCTGAGTATCTGTACGTAACTACATGATATAAAATGGACGCTACATCTGAAAAATACACGCTGAGAATTAATGTTTTCTCAATAACCGTATTTAAGAAGGAAATTTGCTTTCTAGTATTATATATAATAAACTTTAATTATCTTATTTACAAAATTCGAGTCTGGACATGGGGGGGGGGGGGGGGGGGGGGGGGGGGGGGCAAGCCGCCCTGGCCCAACCCCTCTGAACCGCGCCTGAAATTCATAGGGGCAGACATTTTTTGGTGCGCCTGTGTTATTGTTGGCAATTGGGAAAGTGTGCGATTTGGACAATCTATCAAAAAAGTAATGTGCCGTGATTGAGGTAAGGTTGCATTGTTGTGACAGTTTCTTATTGGTGAGAATTTTAGAATTTTGACTTTCAAAGTGCAATATCTGGATATCTAAGAATAACGAATCTTTACTAATAAGGACGTACAAAATAGTTTGCAAATTTTTCCTACAAAAATAATTACTAAATTCGACGTCTACTGTATAGAATAATTAAATAAATTTAGTAAATAATAATAAAATAATAATAGAAATAATTAAATTATTTTTTAACATTGAATCTCTTTGAGTGCACTATCTCTATATCTAAGAATAATGAGTCTTCGCACTAGAAAACTTAGAACTTAGACAGTACAAAACTAGAAACTTAGACAGTTCTTTGTAAAAAGTAAGCACCGGTAATGTAATTATTTGTTTTTTGTTGCAATATTTTCCTGCAATTTTTTTTTTTTTACTCAAATCGACATCTGCTGTGTAGAATAATTTCATTTGTATGTCTCGATATTTAAAGGGCGATGGTTTTTACGTGTCTGCAAACATCTGTAAATATTGTTTCTTCAATGTAAGAAATTCATGGAATTATTATTAGTATTCTGTAAAAGCAGAATTGGTTGTACAATACTTATCTTATGTTTACGATTCTACATAATGCGCCATTTTCATATGTGTTTTCCACGTTACAGCATGACAAGATATGTAAATATTTCAAGAAAGTCATTTTTAATATAAAAATTATTATTAATTATTATCAGCGAGGCATTCTTTTATCACATTCCACAGTGTTCCTATTCTGATACCAAGTAAGACATGTCAATAAACAATTACAAAATTCAAGAACGCAATTCGCATTTTCATTTAATATAACTTTGATGACAATGCAGACCCTGGCGGACCAAAGGAACCAAAAGGAGCCACTACAAAGGATCCGTGAAGACTCCACTGAGCCCTCCTTCGGTTCCTTCTTAAAAAAACCCAAAAAAACAGCAAGATCAAATTTTAAATTGTTGAAATTCGGATTCTAAGTTGAAATTTGCACTAAAAACTCACAGAGTAATCGCAATATTTTTCTGGACGTTTAAAAACTTTATAAAATAAAATACCTGTCATTGACATGGGCAGTCGCCTTGCTGCTTCATTTATGTATTTTGCTTAACCAGTTTAGGGTAACTTTTCACGAAGTCAATTAAATTATTACTGGGTCAATTTGAAAAAATTAAAATTGACTCTAGGTACAACAATCTCTCACTTTGAATTTTAATATAACGAAAAACTTGTATTACACGTGTATCCCCGACCAGTAACGTCATGGTGGATTAGTCGGGGGCTAGTCAGGTGACCTGACTTATCCTAGCCGGGCCCTGATCGGATACTAGTAGGGATCATATAATAATACAATTGTTCTGAAGTAATTACCCTGCAAAAAATTTCTTGGAGAATTTTCCCCATAATTGTGTTGACGCTAATTTCCACACATTTTAGGAAATTTTCACCAAAGTTTAGTAGGGAAAATTCCTTAAACATCCGTGTAGAATACTAACCAAACACTCCCCACAATTTGTGGAACATTCCTAAAAGTTTGTCACAATAATCATTGTTTACGGAAATCTCCATAAACTTTTTTGAAATACTTAAAAGTGCTAAAATTTACTCAAGATTTAATGGGGAACATATCCTACGCTTCAAAATGCATAAAATTATGTAACTGAAATTCCCCGAAATTTGTGGAATATTAATAAAAATAAAACTTCAGCTGAAACGCAGCAATGGAAGAGCATCGGTCTGAAGGAACCGCCATGTTGGTCACGGTAGTCTCTGCTACAGGTAATTATGCTTTATTACGTGTGGACTGCTGTCTTTAACACTCGACGTCGCGCCCTTGCGGATTTTCTTTAAAGCTACCAGTCCAGAACCGCAAGACTAAAAGGAAGGTGGTAGCGAAATCTGAACTCTACCGTGCTGAATAGTTTACTACTAATATACTACTAAACTTCCATACAAAGGTATTTAGAAATGTTCCTAGAAATTCGCAATTTTCTCAAAAATACTACAAAAAAATAAGATTACTTCTTTTTGCAGATTAAAATTAAAAATTATTTAAAATTCAATAAAATATTCTGAAAACCGAAAAATTAAAAAAATTACTGTTTAATATATTCTTAGTGTTTTAGAATAAAAAACCATTATGCTTTTTTAGATATTACCTTATTTGATAAGACCTCGCCGAAAACTCAAACATAAGAATAACCCGACCAGAGCCCCACTAGCTCTCGACCAGGGCCTGAAGATTACCCGCACGAAAATAAGTGAAAAAAGCCCGAACAGGCGTTGAACAAACACCGACCAGGCCCCGACTAAAATTTTGACAAAAAAAAAGCCCAACTACTCCCCGATTGGGTACTTTGTCAAAATTAATAACCCGACTAGACCCCGATCGGTGTTCGACTTCTAATAGGGCCAAATGGGGTTATTTCCACACGGGTATGTATTTATTTGCGCATGTATTAATTTTATTTTCAAAATTGGTGCGAATCTAGAAGATTTAAACATTGTTTTTTATCTTTAGTATTTGTGTAGGGAGAGTGATCCAAAGTCGGCACTCTGGGTTAAGCCGGCACCCTTGCCTTTCTCAAAAATTCGGATTTATTTCGCATGCCTAACAGCATGAATTGCGTAAAAATATGTAGTAGTCTTGAGTCGGCGCCAAATAGGTGGTCCGGAGTCAGCACTATTTTTTGCTTTTGTTATTTGTGTTTTATTTGATTTTATTTTGTTTTGATTCCATGTCACTTGTCTCTTTTTTTCTTAGTTTGGTTGTATTTTGATGGAGTGCTGCTTGCATCTAGTAGGGGTCTTTTATTTTCTGTTGTTCCTCATTGACTTTGGGCTGATTCTATTTTCGACAATATGCTATATGTTTTTCTATTGTAAATTATTTATAATTGTCCATTCCCCCTGAAACTTACATAACATCCCCTTTTTCGTGCATTTGAGCGGAAAAATGATATGCTAACTCAGGAACAGTGGGTGCCGGCTTAGGACCACCATTTTAAAAAATAGCAAAAATTGACTTTCTACTTTGGTCTGTATTGCGATAGCAAAAATCACTCCACACTACTCCGAATGGCATAAAATTGTAGACAAACAATTAAAGATCACTCAACCCTGTTTCTGTTTTGACAAAAACTCTTGCTGTGTCGACTTAGGACATCTTAGGACTTAGGACATCTTGATCCCAGATCTATCCCTTCGATCATTTTCTATCTTTGTTTCAATCTACAATCACCTTTATTCTTCTGAATCTCAATCTTCCTATCCATGTCTATCCGTCACTTATCCACATGTATCCTTTTCTTTCCACTCTCAACCCCTTCCATACTTTACATTCTCAATGCCTTATCTTATTGAATCTCAGTCTTTCTATCTAAGTGAATCCACGCTTATCCAACGCTATCTTTTTCTATCCGCTGGGCAATCTTAAATTTCGGCTATCTTTTTTTATCCCTATTTTCCTATCCAACTGAATCCATTTCTATCTTTTTTTAAATATAAAGTGGGCCTATTGTCTTGAGTCTCAGTCTTTCTACTCAACTGAATCCTGCATTTATCCACCTCTTCACTTTTCTATTCGTTGGACAAACCAAAATTCGTCTTTCTTTTTAAATACCTATTTTCCTATCCAAGTGAATCCATTTCTATATTTCCTGAAATATAAGATTGCCCTATGTTCTTGAATCTTAGTCTTTCTATCTGAATTAATCCACATCTTCTCCAACTCTATCCTTTTCTATTTGTTGGGCAATCTTAAATTTTTTCTATCTTTTTCAATCCCTATTTTCCTATCCACAAGAGTTAGTCAGTGATAGAGAAAGATAGACGGTTGTGAACAACATGGATAGAACAAGATAGACAGTTGTGACTGTAAGGGATAAAGTAAGGGATGCAAAGAGATAGGTCTAAGTACAGGCGGCGGGTAGGGCGTGGAAAGAAAAAAATAGACTTTGTGGGATACATAGTGTGCATTTAGGAATTATTGAATATCTCTATCTTTTTCTATCTATACGTTTTTATCGTTTTGAATCTTTTTACTTCCGACAAGGTAAGTTACTCTGCATACATTTAAGACAAGGGTAGTTTTTTGGGAAAATTATAATGAGGGGAAAATTTTCATGTGTCAAGTAATTCATTTTGAGTTCTAAATCATGTTTACATTCTTCAAGGTCGTGTTCTCACTTTTACAACATTTTTTAGGCACGAGGTGCAGGTGTGTTTAAGTTGCGGGTTGTTTTTGGGCACCTATTATGTGTCATCGGAGAGCAAAAAAGAGAGAAAAAATATTCACTAACAGGGTTTTTTGAATTTCATTATTTTTAATAGTTTTTACATACCTTTATAAGTTCCGCTGCATACATTCACATAGAAGGGTAATTATAAGAAGGATAAATTTTAGAGCGTTAAGTAATTAATTTAAAGTTTTGGAAATCTGTTTTCGCATAAAATTAGCATAAAAAAAGCAAAAAAATATGGCGTATTGCACTTTTCAATTTGCTTTAGTTGCGGTGCTAAGTGGAAGGACCTAAAAAAACTGTTTCCAATAATGAAAATGGTTCATTCTCCTTCACTCGTCTTCTACGTGAAAAATGACAACAAATTTCAAAACTTGTTATGTAAAATTGTCGAGAAAGAAAAAAATTTTCCGTGCTTATTTTTCGCTTTTTGTTAGATTTTACGTAGTATTTTTTTCTCTTTTTAATTCATAAATCTTTTTTTATGTTATCACGTCATTATAATGACTGTGAGGCTATTGAGAGTCACATGCTTATAAATCACATAAACCTTTCTTTGTACACAGCTCTCCCCGTGTAAAATTGGGCGAAACAGGCTTTAAATATTTAATTAATTAAATAAATATGATCCAGTGAAATGAAGTTTGAAGTGTTTGAACAGAGTTTAAACGCGCAAAATCTCTACTGCCTCCAATTATGAAGGGGTTCATTAATTTTTTTCCTCTTAAAATTGAATTGAGAAATGTAAATATCTCAGAAAGACAAACTTGACGCCAGAAAATGGTGAGATAAGAACTATAGTCTATTACGCAATATAACCAAGTACCAAAAAATTCATTAGTTACACGTAACAACATTCTTTATTAATACACTACAATCTGTTTTCCCTCAACTTCGAAAAAATGAAGATTTTCGTCTTAATTTTGGCGGTCACCTTCAATTCTATTGGTGAATACAATAATACAATATATTCATAATTTTAAATGGATTTTTAAGCTTTCCGCAAATAAAAATTTATCCGATGCAATTCGCGCCTTAATTTTTATATTGAAGATTCATAATTTTAATTGAAAATTCATCTTTGGTTGAAAATTTAACTACATGGTTAAAACTCAATTTTTATATCTAGAAATTTAACCATTCCCGTAGAAAATTTAAATATTTAAATAAAAATAAGTTGTTTTTGTGTGAAGAATTAGATTTTTGAGACAAAATTTAACTATTCTATTTTTGGTTGCAACTTTATTTTCTCCCCCTTTCTTTGTTATTTTTGTCTCTACTGAGCGGAAAAGTAAGGTAGTATCAAAGTTTGTTCTTTAATTGTAAATCCTAAATTAAAAAAGCATATTTTAAAAAATGAAATTTCAACTATTTGGCTGTAAATTCACATTTTTTACTTTAAAATTCAAATGCTTGTTTCAAACTGTATCTACTTTGTAGAAAATTCGTCCTTTTATAGAAAATGAATCTTTATGTTAAAAATTGCTCTTTTTCTAACAGATTTCAACTATCCTGGTTAAAGATTGATTGTATTTTAATTGAAAATTCATGAGTTTAGTTATAAAAAATTAATTTCTTTAACTGGAAATTCAACTATTCCATTTTTAGTTGAAAAGTAATCGGTCCAAGTTCAAAATTTACACAGTAAAAAGAAAGTGTCAATGAAGCACCAATATCAGGGTACCATATACCAGGAACAAAAATTACCCTTGCGGTGTGAATGCTGCACCGTAATGTAGGGTACAGATTCAAAATCATTTGGGGTATGAAGTACCTACTACTTTGGGTACGACGTGTCCGCTTCTTGGGGTACGAAATTAAAAACGTCATTATCGACGCATTATCTACGCGTTCGTAACTTCTTAAATACTTTTCAAGATTTGAAATAGCCATGTCTAAATGCATTATTTCTTATTTTGACAGCTTTGCTAATTGTTTGTCATGGTCATTGGAGTTTAGCAGGTGCCTTGTTCGCACTTTGTAAAATTGAGCCATTAGTTATTTCATATTAGGTGGGGATATCCAAGATGTCTACACGCTGAGGGGCAAACACTAATACCAAATAAATGGGACTAAACTTTATTTTTATAATAACTTGGAAAAAGAATATTTTTCACGATACGTATATTTAGACTATTTAAATATTTAATAACTATTCACTTGAATAATAAAATTGATATGTTTTTTGTAACTGTGAAAAATATTTTTTTCTCAAGTTATGAACTAAATAAAGTTTTATCCTCTGGGATTTGTATTATTGCTTGGCCCTCATTAGTCATTATACAGACATCTTGTCACCTAACGACAAAACTTAAAATACCTAATGTTATAAATCTTAGCGCATATATAACTGTAGGGAACCAGGCAATGGCAGAGTTATTGACAAAATAAAAGAGACAGACTATGAGTTAGTGGGATAAGTTATCTCTCTCGCGCAGCAATCTGACTGGCTGTTTACCGCCCCCTCTAAATAAAGGTTAAATAGTTCACATGTATGCGCAAGTGGGGGACGCTCCAAAGGCTATGTGGAGGGGGGAGTTTGAACAGAAGTTGGAACCAGCGGTAGATGGCGCGATGTATTTAAGGGCATGTGACACAGCTAAATACCTATATTACCGACCACAGTTTTTCAGTTCACTGAATGTTTTTTTGAACCTAAGAACTTTTTTTGTAAAT
>NC_046661.1:96592815-96600750 GCF_010883055.1 Belonocnema kinseyi
TTTATTTACAAAAAAAGTTCTTAAGTTCAAAAGAACATTCAGTGAACTGAAAAACTGTGATCGGTAATATAGGTATTTAGCTGTGTCACATGCCCTTAAATGCCAACAAACATGACAAACACTAAGCATTTCGAAGGTACCGAAACGTGAACCTATAGCAAATTCCAATAACTGTACAGTATCTGCTGCTGGAACGAAAGTATCGCTCCCTCCGAAGCGCAAAGCTGTAGTAGATTTTGGTATAGTATCTAGATTTGTAACGGAAGTGTCTCTCTTCTCGCTCGACCAATCCGCAATAAACTGCCCGATTGACGCGTCCCTTATGCGCAAGTGAAGAGCTATTTATAGAGCAAAATTAAAAAGACCAATCATGTTGCCGTGCGAAAGAGATCTTATCCCGCAGCCCCAGTCAGTGGTGGTATAACGCGGACATCTCTGGCATGCGCAGTAGTTATTCCTGTGTATTTTTGGGTTATGTAAGGCCATGTGTCAATTTAAAAATACACAAGAATCACTACTGCGAATGCTCGACATATCCGCGTTTGCTAACAATATAACTTTTTATCTTGAATAATTCGTCCCTTAATAAGAATACATAGTGGAGCATAGGCATGTTAAAATTACTAGAAAAGTAGAGCATATGGATGCTAAATTCCCCACACAAGAAATTGTTCGATGTTTAAGATGAAAAGGTCTTTCTATACGCGTAATAATAGCATCCTCAGATTTGACTGAATTAAAAAAAAACATTTGGAAAACGTATAAAATCAATTTGATCGAAATAAAAACTATTTGATCAACTTTTCTATTACTAGGCATTAATCTAGAAAGTTTGAAATATTTTTCAAAATTAAAGTTAAATATTATGATACCGTTTTAACATTATTATTATTATTTATAATAATAAGTTTAACTTTATTCATTAAAAATAATACTTATTTAAATTAGAATTAAAAATACGGGAACTGAATCTACAATGATTGAGGGGCTATAAAACTATACAATTTAAATAATAATTTATTTTTTATCAATATGTAAATTTTTTTTCAATTCTCGTACTGTTTGTTGCGCAATTATTTAAACAAAAGTAACAGAACCTCGATTTGAACTCCTCGCAAACAAATTACGCAAATTTATATTTATAACTCGAGCATTTAACCTTTTCTCGTGAATAAATAATGCCTTGAAAAATATAATAAACATTCTAAACACTCTTCCGTTAGAAAGAGATTCGATAAACTAGATTAGTGGGACTCAGAATCCCACCCCTAGTAATTTCAATCATGCTCATACCTCAAAGTCTGGTTTCACAAAGTGGAATCCGCATACCTTCAACTTTTCTAAGACCATGAAATGCTTGACAACAGCTGCTCGGTATGTTGTACCCCAAGTTCGAGAGATATCTGAATCCCTACCGAGGTGCAGTGAACACCGTTATAATTTTACCTGCAGCAAAATATACCACCAATTTTTTACTGTGCAACATTTGAATGAAAATTTGCACTTCAAATATAAAATCCTACTATTTCTTATAAAATGCACGGCTGTTGTTAACAAAATCGTTTTTTTTTTAAATAAAAAATTATCTTTTTCTTTGCAAGTTGATCTTCTTATTTACAAATTTTTCTTGTCGGTTGATGATTCAAGTATTTCAATGAAATATTGATCATTTTAGTTAAACATTCGTCTTTTTGGTAGAAATAAATATTCTTGGTTGAAATTTCATCTTTTTGGTCAAAAATTAAATTATTTAATTTAAATATCTATCATCTTATTTTAAAATTGATCTTTTTGGTTTGAGATTTAACTATTCTAGCTAAATATTTACAATTTTAGTTGAAATTTAATCATTTTGAAAATCTAACTATTTTTTGAGGTTATTTTTTGGAAATGTAACTTTTTAACTTAAAATTTAACTTTATCCATGTGAATATTAAAAATTATCTTTTTCTGTGAAAGATAATCTTCTTGTCTGAAAATTATTCTTGTCGGTTAAAACTTTAAGTATTCCAGTTAAATCTTGACCATTTTAGTTGAAAATTCATATTTTAAGTTAGAAATAAAATTAGTTGATTAACTTTTTTGTTAAACATTATTATTTTTGTTTTGAGGATTCATAACTTTAATTAAAAATTCATTTATTGGGTTGAACATTCACGTTTTGACAAAAGTTCAATTTGTGATTCAAAAATGATCTTTTTAAGTTGAGAAAATTCGTCTTTCTTTAAAGGTTATGATTTTTTTAAATCAGAATAATTAACTCTTAATCGAATTAAAGTTATTCTTAATGTGAATTAATATAAATTCTATAAATTAGATAGTGGAAAACTACAAATTGTTCCTTGAAACTATATATCTTTAAGAGATTAAAAAAACCCTTAAATTAAATGTGAACACTTCCTTTAATGATTTGGTTCCAACATTTATTGTAAATAAATATCGAACTCCGTTAGAATATTTAAAAAATTGCCCGTCGCTTTGATTTTTACTAAATGTCAATTGCCTTTCCTAAATGTCTTATAAAATTTTAAACCAACCTTAAATATAAATTCACTTTTCGCGTTAAGATATGTTTTCCAATATATTTTTCAAGTTTATGTTCAATTGATTTTGTTTTGGAAATATTGCTTTTCTTACTTGAATCGTTCAGGGATGATAAAAAACTCAAGGAATTTCAAGGAGTTCGAATATTCCATGAACTTTAAATAATTCAAGGAATTTTAAGAATTCAAGGCATTCTAATAATTCAAGAAATTCGAGAAATTAAAATAATATAAGTGATTCGGAGAATTTAGTTGGTTCGAAGAATTCAAGGATTTCGAAAAATTTAGGGAGTTTGATTAATTTAAAGAATTTAAAGAATTGAAGGAAATCGAAGAACTCAAAGAATTGCAAGGAGATCGAATATTCCAAAAAATTTTAATGATTGGAGGAATTACAAAAATTCAAGGCCTTTTAATAATTCAAGAAATTGAAATAATTCGAGAAACGTAAATAATACAAATAATTCGAAGAATTTAAGTGATTCAAAGAAGTCAAGTCATTCAACGAATTCAGGAAAGTCGAAGAATTGAGTTAATTCCGTAAATTTAAGGAATTTGAAGTATTCAAGAAAAATAAAGAATTTATGGAATTCAAAGAACTCAAGGATTCCAAGGCATTCGAATTATCCAACAATTGAAATAATTTAAGGAATACTAGGGATTTAAGGCATTCAAGTAAACCAAAGAATTCAAATGATTCGAGAAATGTTAATAATACAAGTAATTAGAAGAATTCAAGTAATTTGAGTAATTCAGAGAATTCAAGTAATTTGAGAAATTCGAAGAAGTCGAGAAATTCAAGTAATTTTATGAATTCGACGAATTTAAGGAATTTGAAGAATCTAAAGAGTTCAAAGAACTTGAAGAATTCCAAGAAATTCGAATAATCAAAGAAATTCAAATAATTCTAGAAATTCCAAAAATACTATTGTTTATTTTTCTTATGCCAATCATTAATTTTAGGAACAATTTTAAATGTTGCAAATTTCAAACATTGATTTTTATTATTTTTTAACTAATAATAACAGCAAAAATAATGTTTAAACATTAATAATGAGCCTTATACTATACTTTTTTTATTAATTCATCTAGACATGATCGCTCTCCAAAAAATATATATTTCAATATAATTGATGTATAATCAAGTGGCGACTTGAGCGGAAAACTGCGAAAGACAAAGGCATTCCCGGGAATTGGATTTAAAAATCAAAAATTCGCTTCTGATCGTAGCAAAATTCAAATTTTTAGTATTTGAGTCATTTTTGACAATTTATAAAAATAATTTTTACTCTATTTTTACTCTTTCCCGTAGGACAGGGAATTTTTTACATGGAACTGGCATTTTTTATACGAATTAAAACTGAGATTTAGAAGAAAGGGCTTTAAGAAATTCTTGTTTCAAATCAAAATTCTTCACAATGTAAAAGTTCCTTCTGAAGTTTAAATAAACAGAGTGATTCAATTAATAATTTTAAAAAAATTTCAGCACAAGAAATAATTTACTCGGCTACCAGTTCTTATAATTTGAATTGTCATTTTATACATTTTTCTCCTAGAAATCACTTTTAATAGGGTATTCACTATTTTTCCAATATATAACAATGCAAAAAACAGGCCTACCTGACCTGAGCGCCATCTATTGACTTTATTTGAACTAAGATTCCTCTCCCGATGCTGAAAAAAACAGAAAGAATGGTGGCGATGCATAGGGCCAGGGGCGGTCAACACATTGGAAATATGGTGGCCATACATGTGCAACACCAGCGCCTTGTAAATTTGGTCTGTGAACTATTGAGCGTGCGTTAGTGCACATGGACAAAGATATTATAAACGTAGATGCGGTGCGAGCTTAGTTACCCGCCATAAATATAGACGGCGCGTCCGGCGAAAAAGTCACTTCCCCTCTACCCACCGCTCCCCGTAAATAGCACCATCCCATATAGTTTGCCAAGAGCCACTTGGAGCGCTGTAAGCAACTCTCGGCACACCTTCGAGGCTCACTGATGGTAAACTTAGCTTGGACAAGAACCATTTAAATTAAAATTAAATTGCGAACATTTCATAACAAACGTAAAATAACCACGCTTTGTAAGACATGGTTATTTTAATAGATACCAGAGAGAAAATTAAATGTACAATTTATATTTCTGTTTCATATATTTTGTAATATTTCTAAAGTTATTTGATTATTTCCAAATATATCTTTGTTATTTCTCATCTTTTGATATTCTTTTATAAGTAACGATTTATTTACTTCACCATATTATATTTTTATCCTAACAGATAAAACTTTTAGTGCAATATCTATGCATTGTTCTTTAATATTATTAAGTGTTTATTTTTATATTTGTACAGTTTGCAATTTTAGAGATATTTTAGTCTATTCGACTAATGAATTTCCCGCATGTATTTTAAAATTTCTTAATTATTACGTTCCGATCACTGACAATGAGTGAATGGCAGAGTAATAATAAGTTCATAAATCTGTAACTGCTCTCTGGGTCAAACCTGTATTTGGTGTTAGGATTTCTCTACTTTGAATCAGAAAACTTTGATACCCTCAGAGCAGAGGCTAAAATATATATATATTTAAATAAAAAACATGGGTGAATTTATTTGACTAAGAGAACGATTTGGTGAACATGTCCGTCGAAATTTCTCAAATGTGATTTTTTTGGGCCCCAAATTAATTAAAACTTTTAACCCAATACTTCGAAATTTAAAATTCATTAATTTTCATGATATGCATGTCAAATTTCATGAATTAGGAAGATTTATAATTGAGAATTCTTTATTTTTAATCTTCAAAATCATGACAGTTTATAGGAATTTTTATTTTATTTTGTCATTTAATTAAATTTAATTAGAATTTTGTTAGATTTAAATTAATTTATTTATTTGTTATTTATTTTATTTATACATCATTTAAAATTCAAGAGTTTCTGATTGCAAATATTCTAAATTAAAGAGTTTTAAATTGCAGATCGTTAAAATTAAAGAATTTTCCATTGTAAGTCTTCAAAATTGAACTTTTCAACAAAAAATTCATATTATACCTTTAAAATATAAATCTTGAAAACTAAATAATTTGAAATTCCGAATCTTCAACATTTCAAATCACGGCAGTACTCAGAGTACAGATATTTTTTACATTCTCATAAAAAAAGTTATTACATTTGTGTAAAATTTTACATCTGGACACGAAATACAGGTTTTTACGTCAGAAACTAAAGATAAAGTTGATTGGCTACTTTGGGTGAAAATTCAAAAAGTTACAGAATTTTCAAAATTTCTGAGACAATTTTTTTCAAGATTTAAAAATTCCATCTACGGGTATTCGTAATAATTAGAAATCCGAACAATTTACCTAATCGACTTCTTTTGATGAAAAGAATATTACCAGAATTATAGCGTTTTCAACAAATTAAAAAAAATACCAAAATGAAAATTGTAAACTAACCAGCGCGAGACTTGAAAAAAAAACTCGAGAGAAGAAAAACGTTGCTTTTTGAGAGCCCTACAAGATTATCATAACAACTTTTCAGATTGTTTTGAATAATCGAAAATTAAAATTTTGAAAGAACCAAAAAGATTCAAAAGTTTGTTATCAATTACTTTTTGATACGAAGGGTAGTTTTTGTTTTATTCGTAAAAAAAAAACAACATTAAAAATATATGATATAAGTGTTTGGACAAACGATATAAGCAATGAAAAAAATAAATAGATAAAAGTTGTTTACCTTAAAAAGAGCTAATGAATGTGTTATTAATCTAAAATGCTATTAACAATTGTCTGTGTTATTAATGTCACTAATGTCGCAACATTTCGGAAATCTGAACATTTTCTTCGAAACATTCGATAAGCACAAATAAGGAGAATACATACATAAAGAATACATAATAAGCAGTAAATGAAAACAAATTCACGAATTGGATAATGTTTGGATGAAACCAGACATAATCAAGTATGTTCAGAAATCATTGATTAAAATTCACCTATAAAGCACCAAGGTTCAAAATGTCATTCTTTGACTATCGCAATTTTTTTTACAATTATAAAATGTCATATAAATAAAAAGTTAAACTTTACGTACCAAAAACATAAGTAAGGAAAGAAGATAAACAAAGCAACCTCGCAATCCCTTTAATGCATGTTTGTTTTCTTTATTTTTCCCTTTGTTATTTCTCAATTTTTTAATTCATAAAAAATATATTTGTCAATATTTTGGTGTTAATTTAACAAAGATTGTCTAGATGACAAAATTTAATTTAGATTGTGTCAATATATAAATGCAATAACAAAATTATTATGAACTGAAAAAAATTAAAATTTCAAATTGGATAAGCACGAAATTACAATTTCTCTTTAAGATTCAAAGCTAAACTTCAAATGCAAACGCATTTTCTAGTAAAGTTTAGCTTTTCAAATTTCACAACACTCATCCTTGGGAAGGTAAATATAAAAAATAAATACGTTTCCGGTTGAAAGCAAGGTCCAGTAGTACAGCTTAAACTATTTGGAAATTATCTTCTTTGGGCAAAAATTATAAGCCCTTTTTATAAATTATTTTATAAATAGCTGTTTCCTTTATCATGAAATCACAAACAAAAAATCAGATGTTATAATTGTGTTTCTTTTCACTTCTTTCTACTCCAAAATAGTTATTAGATGGAAGAAAATTGTTTCTTATACACAAAAAGTATTTAAAAAACAGTTTTTAAAAAACTTAAAAAAAAGTTCAGAGGTTTAAATTGTTCAATATATAATAAAAACGCTATAAATAGAAAATTTTATTCTACTTTTTTATGTTTGACCGAAAACTATTCAATTTTAAAGGCTATAAATTACTAATGTGAAAAATAAGTAAAATATTCTTATAAATTTTTATTTGAAACAGGTTGGAGCTAGAACGGAAATTGACGGAGATTTTGTGAGGCTGGGAAAAATAGGCAAATGGCAGTGAATTAATTTTTTGATCGGGAAATTTATGCATTTTTAGAAAAGAAATTGGTCCAAGTTTGGTTTGAACGTTTTTTTTTTAATTCCTTAAATTGCTTTTTTCCTATTATATCATTCAGTTTACAGTACGTAATTCGAAAATATTTCAATTTCGAATTTTAGAATGCAGTTTTGAAGACCTGGAAAATTAAAAATTAGAAGCGTTTCAAATTTATAATTTTAGATAGAAATCGTTTTTAGTTTATGAACTGCGAATATAAAGTATGATTCTTTTTTTAATTGAAGTGGACACTAAAGATTCACAAGTGAATCATAATTGATTTCACAACATTATTCGGAATTTGTTTAAAATTGAAGAATATTCCAATTTTAACGTTAAAAATTAAACTGTTTCAATTGGAAAGTCTTAGAAGTTAAACAAATGGAAACTCG
>NC_046661.1:96600850-96602362 GCF_010883055.1 Belonocnema kinseyi
AATGTCGACATTTTGAGGCCCCTTGAGTCAGAAAAACAAGTTTTTACGTCGGGGCCTGTTTGTCTGTCCGGTGTCGTCGTTGTTGTAGTTGTCTGTATACCGTATAACTGTTCCGATTGGATTGGGCTTTGAAACACTGTTCGAAAGACCAAAAAGAAAGATCGAGTTCGTTAAACAGCCATTTTTGATAAAAATTCAAAAAGTTGATGCTTTTTAAAAATTTTTAAGACCAATTTCTTCAAAAATTTGAAAATTATATCCACAGCCATTTATGGTACAAAAAAATATGAACAATTTATCCTGACAACTTTTTCTGATAAAATTAAACTTATCAAAGTTAAAGGATTTTAAAAATCCAAAAAACCAAACCCCCATGATTATTTTATCAAATTCTCATCCATAAGGAGAAGAGTTTTATGTGAAAAATGACTTCTGCGAATTTCATGAAATTTCGACGTTTTGAGGCTCCTTGAATCAGAAAAACAAGCTTTTACATCGGTATCTGTCAGTCTCTCTGGCATCTACGTCGTCGTTGTTATTGATGTTGTGGTTGTCTGTATATCGTATAACTTTCGAAAGAATAGTCGGATTGGATTGTGCTTTGACAC
The DNA here is from genome assembly GCF_010883055.1 of Belonocnema kinseyi. NCBI lineage: Eukaryota > Metazoa > Arthropoda > Insecta > Hymenoptera > Cynipidae > Belonocnema > Belonocnema kinseyi. The sequence goes on from NC_046661.1 coordinate 96,601,459, forward strand.
ACAGATTTTTTATTTTAAGAATTGTATGTAAAAATTGTACTATTTTTATTTTTATAACAAATATTTTTCTTCAATTAAATTGTTGCAATAAAAGTGTTTCGAAAAGATTTTTATAAAAATCTTTCGGGGAATAAAATTCGTATTTATAGGTCGACAAATGTTTGTTTTCTTTACCAAATTTGGCTTTCGTCTACATTTTTCCAGTTGGTTTTACTATAGTACAATTTACGTTTGTATCTCGGGCGAAGAAATCCATTCTATTGTTTGACAAATATTCTTTGTAAATCAATATTTTCCACAGAAAATTACCCCGAGTGACTTTCAATTATAATTTTATAAACGTGAAAAAATCACATTTTAATTATTTCTATGAAAAAAACAATCCCTAACTAACAGAACGAAATCGGAAACAATAAGAGTTAATTTATTCAGGAACAAGATTTTTGAACAAAAATTACCTTGAGTGAAGCTTTAATATATATTTGTTAATTTGTACAAAAATCAGGCGTTATTTTATTACAAAAAAAAAAATTATTGGGGGGGCGGGGGGGGGTGACAAATGATAAAAAATGAATAAAACTTAAAATGGTGTAGTTTCGCATTTTTAAATTTTAAATTAAAACTTTTTCGCGTTGTAACAATTTCGAATCCCAGAATGTTATTTTTGACCTAACCTATAACTTATAACGAAAATTCTGAAAATTCAAACAGTAACGCTGTATTCTGAAAATGAAGCAATTTTAAAGTTAAAATTCAAGTTCATAAACTGAAGGCCTAAAAAGGGGGAGGGTCGGTAAGGCCGGTTTTAGGCCTAATTTATTTTTTGACCAAAAAATCTGAAAAAATCATGGTAGTATCTTATAAGTATCCCGAGTCGATTGCACGCTAAACGGACTACCCTCCA
>NC_046661.1:96602462-96604404 GCF_010883055.1 Belonocnema kinseyi
ATTTTACGAAGAATGAGAAAACAAGAATTCGACTTCGTAGTACGATGAGGGCAGCACCTCGATAGGGCAGAAAATGTGATGTCCTATATATATAATTCCCCAATCCGACGCCCCGTACCGCATCTACGTTTATAATATCTTTGACATGGATGCATATTCTACTTCTCTAAATGTATTATGTAAATTTGTATTTGCAGGAAAATAAAGGATTTATTGATTTTTTAGTGTAAAACTTGAAGAACGTGATAAAAACAAAAAAGTAAAATTTTTAAAATAAACTTCGCGTCACATTTTCATAATTTTGCAGTAAATATTGCGTATAGCAATAAATGAAAATCTGAGATATATGTATAATTTGTATTTTATTAATTCAAATAAAAATATAAGTATCGAAATACATGAATAAACTATACACGAATTCTTCTATTAAAGATTTAGTCGATATAGTTTAATTCGAAGGCTGAAGTTAGTTTAAAAGTCTTTTTCAGGTTATATTTCTGCCGCACTTCAAAATTTCCAAGTCAGCAGAAGTTCACTTAGTACAATTTCACTTTTAAGCGAGACACCGTAAACTATTACATCCTTGATATTATATTTAACAAACTTGTACAAATTCACAACATTTAAATCAGTATAAATAAACTTTTGTAGGGCATTACAAGTTGACGCGGCAATTCGATACTAAGTTTTCAAATATTTTTAAATATAAACTACCTTTTCCCCGCTCGTCCTCTAGCTACAGCAGCGCGCATACAATTGGTCTGCGAACTAAAAATAATCATAATAATACGTGGCCGCTTCGACCCACGCAAAGATATTATAAACGTAGATGCAGTACGGGGCGTCGGAGTGGGGAATTATATATATAGGACATCACATTTTCTGCCCTATCGAAGTGCTGCCCTCATCGTACTACGAAGTCGAATTCTTGTTTTCTCATTCTTCGTAAAATATGACGGTAAAGCAGTAGACAAATTTTTTGAGGTTAGAAAAGTTTGAAATGTATGTATCGCTGAATTTTTTCAGATCTGAAGCTTGATCCAGGTTTTCGGTAGCCTTTTTTTAATTATAAAAATTGTTCTCGAAAAATCATATTTTTAATTTAAAAAAAAGTATTATAGAAAGACATTTCAAGATAAACAAGTGCTGAAAGAATTTTTCTTTGACAATTTTTTTTTTTTAATTGAAATAATCAAAAATTTATACCAAAGAAACAACTTTTTTAATGTTTGAAGTATTTAAACATTTTTGTTGTAATTTAAAATAATAATTAAAACAAAATATATTTCTGGATAAGATATTTTGGTTGAAAATGTATATAGTATTTTTTAAATCACAAAAGTTCTTCTGAAAAATCGAAATGTTAATTAAAAAACACGTGTTTTTATATATTAATTTGTCGGCAAAATTTTGTGTATAATTTTTATTTTAAATTCAAACAATAATTTTTAACACTTTAAATATTAAACAAAAATTTATTTAATAACAATATTTTATTATCGTAGTTTTAATAAATAAATAATATTGATTAAGAAACAATTTTATTTGGGGTGTCTTATTATTTGGGAATTTTCATATTCGTTAATATTATAAACTGTTCAGGAATTTTATTAGTTTTGGAATTGTATTTTTTTGGGACAGAATTTTACGGAGTCGGGAATTTTATTTTTCGGGATATTTCAGCCGTTCCCATAGAATTACAGAAAATTTGCTCTAATTATAATTTCGGCGCTCGATCTTCTTGATTTTTTCCTACAGTATTATTAAAAAAAAATGTGTATGGAAATTTTTTATATCACAAAGTTAAAGATAATCTCAATTAAAAATTTAAAAATTCGTTTACATCCAATTTTTATTCTTGGGTCTTGGCAATTTTTTTCTAATCCATTTCAGTGACTGGTAAACAGGGGTGCTTTTCTCTTAGAAAATAAGTGATTAAAAT
>NC_046661.1:96604504-96608613 GCF_010883055.1 Belonocnema kinseyi
ATCAAATTGTAGACTTTTAACGCTCAAAGATGCAATTTAAAAAAAAAATTTAATTTGAAGGCAAACAGTTGAATTTTCAACTATAATTATGAATCCTTAATAGGAAAAAATTAATTTTTTTACTAAGTATCAAAAGTTCAACTACTTTGTTAAAGTTTATTTATTTTTTTATTCGAAGGTTCATCTCTTTCTTTGAAAATTCGTCTTACTTTGTAGAAATTAAATTATTTTATGGAAAATTAACACTTTTTGGTTAAAAATTAAATTTTTCGGTTGAAATATAAACTGTAATTATTTTTTGGTTACAAAGTTGTTTTGTGGTAAATGCAACTGTATTGTTAAAAATTAAAATCATAATTTTTGGGTGGAACAATTCGATTAATCACTTACAGTTGAAGTACTTCGTAAAAAAATTAATTTTTTCTTATTAAGGATTCATAATTATAGTTGAAAATTCAACTTTTTGCCTTCAAATTAAATTTTTTGTTAAAAATGTTACTTTTTGTTAAAATTGCATCTTTGAGTGTTAAAAGTCTACAATTTGATAGAAAGTTAAACTATTTGGTCGACAATTAAAATTTTGGTTAAAAAATCATATTTTTGGGTTAAAAATTCAGCTTTTTTGTAGATGATACTCTTTTTGACTTTAAAATTAAATAATTTTGTTGAAAGTTCATATATTTTGTTTTGGGTTGAAAATTGATATATTTTGTTAAATAGATTTTTTCCTAAAATTAAAAAAACTACAAAATAAAAAAATTTCCTTAAAATCTTCCGGATTCTTTTTTTAAAATTTTTAAAATGTTTTCAAATACTCACTTAAAATTTATTTGTTAAAATAAAAAATCATTTTCAATGTTCTTAGCAATGAGAACAATTTTTGTTATTCTTTTTAAATACTGTACGAATTTTCAACAAAATTGTTAAATTTTCAAGGAAAAGGTGAATTTTTGACCAATAAGATTAATGTTCATAAAAAAAAAAGATTTTCAAACTTAACCAATATATATGATTAATTTTTAATCAATCCTATAATAGTTATATTTTCAGATAAAGATAAATAATTTTTAACGGAAAAAGTTTATTTTCAATAAATATGAGTTTTCAATCAAAGAGTTAAACTTTCAATCAAATAGTTAAATTTTCAACCATGATTATAAAACCTTGTTTAAAAAACGTATTTTTTTACAAAGTAGTTCAACTCATAGTGAAATAATTGACTTTTAAACCCAAGAAGATGTATAGTTCATATTTTAACCAAACAATTGCATTTTCGACCAAAAATGAAATATTTTCAACCAAAAAGATTAAATTTCTACTAAAAAGGGTTAATTTAATTTTAATAAATTTTTTAATTTTAAAGTTAAAAAGAGTATTATGTACAAAAAAGTTGAATTTTTAACCTAATTTAAAGGCAAATAGTTCAATTTTCAACTATAATTATGAATGTTTAATAAGAAAAAATTAATTTTTTTACTAAGTAGTTCAACTTTAAGTGAATAATCGAATTTTCCACCCAAAAATTATGATTTTAATTTTTAACAATATAGTTGTATTAACAACAAAACGACTTTGCAACCAAAAAATATTCACAATATAATATAATAATATTGACAAAATACATGATTTTTTAACCACAAATGGTATAGACAAAATGTCAGTTTCAAAAATATATTTTCGACGAAAGAGATGAACCTTCAAATAAAAGAAATAAAAATGTTAACAAAGTAGTTGAACTTTTGATAGAAAAGAGGCCTTTTTTTACAAAACAGTTACATTTTTAACAAAATAATTAATTTTTCAGTCAAATAATTGAGTTTTTATCCAAACGAGATGAATTCCAAAATCACCAATTTCTTTAATTTCTTTCAAATGAGGATCAAGATTTAAAGAAGACTATTATAATCTAACACAATTATAATGTTATAATTAATAATATATAAATATATAATAGTATTAATATTTATATAATTTATATTTTATACTTGAAGTAACGTAACCTCAAAATACACTCATATAAAGAGGCGCGCGAAGTATTCAAATCATTTCGAAACTGATAGAGATATAAATAGAACCGCCGAAGTATTCGGATCGGCAATCGTGCACCTTCGATTTTTGAAATTCAGAAGAGGAGAAATGAGTTGCGCGCGCAACGCAGGCATTTATATATCGTCTCCTACCATATTCACATGGACATAGACGTGTCATAGTATTGCACCACGTCTCGTTTCAGATCTGGGATCACTGGTACGTCGCTGTCCGACGCGGCGATGGTTTCGAGGCGCTGAAACTATTGGCGCTCATTTGCTTGACGGCGGTTGTTGCATGCATTTGACTGTATCCATTATAGCATACGAATCCGCGACCGTTTTCGATTGTCATTGATACAACTACGGCCGCACAAACCACATCAGTGCCGTGGTTTCTGCTACGAGGCCCGTTAAAGATTTTTTCCCGTGTAATTATTAATTAATTTATAATTATTTAATTAATTATGGCCTGTGAGAATTGTATCAAACTCTAAATATGGACATTTAAATTGCGCGCTGACCGGATGCATCCGCAGTAGTAATTATGTATATTTTAAGCATGGAGAATAGACAGAAGGAGACCAAAGTAGTGTAACCGAAAATGAGCAAATTTTTGTCGTATGAATTTGGACAATACTTCCCGTTCCTAGTTATGGCGCTAGTGTGGCACGGGGATAAAATTACAGCTGCCTATGTTTACATTGAAACAGTTTGCATTATTGACAATTGTGATATTTGATTCACATAGACAAATTATTATTTATATAAAAATGATTCAAATAATTTGCTTCCTCGTGAAACATCTTTTTTGAGGTGCATGTAATCTTAGTGACCCTGCAATAGATGAGGTAGGTCCATTTGAACACGGTAAAAAAACTGAGCTATGTCAAGGATATTATTCCTTATTGTAGTAAAACATTTAGCTGAAAACGAGCGAAGGAATTTAGAAAGATCGTTGGATCAGCAAAAAAGAATATCATTGACCATTTGCCATATACCAGGGATATCTTATAATCAAACCCCTAATAAGTATATCTATAATAGAAATATTAAGAATAGGAGTCTGAAGGAATTATAGGAAGATTACCGGTGAATTATGAGAGCAGCGAATAAAAAAAATTATTCGGTAAGATTGTAAATTGTCGAGAATTTTCCAATTCGGGACTTTTATATTTCGACAATGCATTGTCGAAATATAAAACTCCCGAATTGGGAATTTTATTTTTTGAAAAAAGCGACTGAAAAATCCCGAAAAATAAAATTCCTGACACTGTAAAATTCGTATATTGAAAAATAACCAATAATAAAATTCCCGAAATTATAAAAGTCCCGAAATATAAAATTCGAATTGGAAAATTCACGAAAAATAAAATAAATAAAATTCGAGACAATAAGATATTACCGAATTTTAAAAATCCCCAAAGAAAATGCCTGAATCATAAAATATCCGAACTAGAAAATTCCTGAATTTAAACAATTTAAAAAATTGTTTATTAAATATTATTTATTTATTGAATATACAATAATCGAATACATATTTTTTTGGAAAAAAATAATAATAAAAATAAATTTTGATAGAAATCGTTGTTGAATTGAATCCCGCAAAGTTTATTTCAAAAATGTTATTATGTAGGTACGAAGAAAATTTAGGCAGAACATTTATTTCTTTCAAAGCACACATGCTTTTTAATGTATTTTTTAATACAATTTTTATAAAATTATTATTCAGGTGCCAGAGATTTCATTTTTTGGGATTTTTCATTCATCCCTTTCGGAATTTTTGTCAGTGGTCCCATATTTTTATACCTCCTCTTAAAATTATGCAATTTTTCTAAATAAAAAGTCAACATTTGAAAACATTTCAAAATCATCAAAAATATCTATTCTCTTTTAAATTATTTCAAATCTTTTAAAATTATTTTAAACATTTTTCGGAACTTTTAAATATCTTCTAGACTGATTCCCATTTTTCCTAACATTTTTGTAAAATCCTGCACACAAAATTGTTTTAAGAGCTTCCAGATTCTTTCTAATATTGTAAATCTTTTGAAATATTTTTAAACATTCTCTTTGAGTTAT
>NC_046661.1:96608713-96631655 GCF_010883055.1 Belonocnema kinseyi
TTTGGTTGAAATATGAACTGTACATCTTCTTGGGCTTAAAAGTCGATTATTTCACTAAGAGTTGAATTACTTTGTAAAAAAAATACTGTTATTTTCAACAAGAATTTATAATTATGGTTAAAAATTTAACTATTTGGTTGAAAGTTTAACTCCTTGATTGAAAACTCATATTTTTCGCTGAAAATAATCAACTTTTTGTAGGTAATTCGTTTTTTTGAGTTTCAAATTAAGTAATTTTGTTGAAAATTCATGTATTTTGTTTGAAATTTGTCTTTTCTTGTAGATCATTAATTTTCTTGGTCGAAAATTCATGTTATTGGTTCAGAATTTAACAACTTTATTGAAAATTTATTTTTTCGATTAAAAAATTTTTTTTTATCTGAAAATGTAACTATTCTAGAATTGATTAAAAATTAATCGTTTTTATCTGGAAATTGAACTATTCAATTTTTGGTTTAAACTTTATCCTGTACATTCTATTACTAAAACACCAATTATTTGATAAAAAAATAATTTAATTTGTTAAAAAGTAAACTTTTGTGTTGAAAATTGATATATTTTGTTAATTAGATTTTTTCCTAAAATTAAAAAAACTGCAAAATAAAAAAATTTCCTTAAAATCTTTCGGATTCTTTTTTTTTCTAATTTTTAAAATGTTTTCAAATACTCACTTAAAATTTATTTGTCAAAATAAAAAATCATTTTCAATGTTCTTAGCAATGACAACAATTTTTGTTATTCTTTTTAAATACTCTACAATTCTCAAAAGGCTTTTTTTTTAATCTGCAAAAGTCTAAATCGTGTTTCAAATTATTTGAAATAATTTCAAGTTTTAAATTAATTCTGAATCTTTTTTTAAATTAAAATTGTACTTAAAATTTAGCTCATTACAAATTTAACAATTCAAGGCTTTCTGTTTCGAACCATTCTGTTCAAATTTGTATAGTTTTTAACAGTTGTTTGCAATGGATTCTTTTAAATGAACGGTCGAATATTGCTGATAATTAACGAAATTTTCTTTTTTTAGTTAAAAAATTCCAAATTAAATGGGTCAAAGATAAAATTTTTTTAGACTGAAATAATATTTGAAGTCATAATGGAAATCAAATAAATTAATTTTCTAACAAATAATTGGTGTTTTAACTAATACAGTTTACAGGATAAAGTTTATCCAAAAATGGAATAGTTCAATTTCCAGATAAAAGCTGTGATAAAAAATTGAATTGAACAAGGAAAAAAACGAATTTTCAAAAAAATTGTTAAATTTTCAAGGAAAAGGTGAATTTTTGACCAAGAAGGTTAATGTTCTATAAAAAAAAGATTTTCAAACTTAACCAATATATATGATTAATTTTCAATCAATCCTATAATAGTTACATTTTCAGATAAAGATAAATAATTTTTAACGGAAAAAATTTATCTTCAATAAAGTTGTTGAATTGTCAGCCAATCCGATGAATTTTCGATCAAGAAAATAAATGATCTACAAAAAAAGACAAATTTTAAACGAAATACATGAATTTTCAACGAAATTATTTAATTTGACAGTCAAAAAGACGAATTATCTACAAAAAGTTTAATTTCTTAAGCGAAAAATATGAGTTTTCAATCAAAGAGTTAAACAATTGCATTTTCGACCAAAAATGAAACATTTTCAACCAAAAAGATTAAATTTCTGCTAAAAAAGGTTAATTTAATTTTAATAAATTTTTTAATTTTAAAGTTAAAAAAGAGTATTATGTACAAAAAAGCTGAATTTTTAACCTAATATAAAGGCAAATAGTTCAATTTTCAACTATAATTTTGAACCTTTAATAAGAAAAAATTAATTCTTTTACTAAGTAGTTCAACTTTAAGTGAATAATCGAATTTTCCACCCAAAAATTATGATTTTAATTTTTAACAATATAGTTGCATTTACAACAATACGACTTTGCAACCAAAAAAAAATTCACATTTGATAATTCAACCGAAAAATGTAATTTTTAATCAAAAAGTATAAATTTTCCATAAAGCAATTTAATTTCTACAAAGAAAGACTAATTGTTAACAAAATACATGATTTTTTAACCAAAAATTATATAGACTAAATGTCAGTTTCAAAAATGTATTTTCAACGAAAGAGATGAACCTTCAAATAAAAGAAATAAAATTTTTAACAAAGTATTTGAACTTTTGATAGAAAAGAGGCCTTTTTTTAAAATAGTTACATTTTTAACAAAATAATTAATTTTTCAATTAAATAATTGAGTTTTTATGCAAACGAGATGAATTTCAAAATCACCAATTTCTTTAATTTCTTTCAAATGCGGATCAAGATTTAAAGAAGACTATTATAATATAACATAATTATAATGTTATAATTAATAATATATATATATAATTTATATTTTATACTTGAAGTAACGTAACCTCAAAATACACGCATATAAAGAGGCGCGTGAAGTATTCAAATCATGAGAATCGCCAGCCCAGCATCGAAATCTGAAAATATTAAAATCCCAATCTCTTCATTTTATTTCAAAGCAGATAGGGATATAAATAGAACAGCCGAAGTGTTCCGACCGGCAATCGTGCACCTTCGAGTTTTCAAATTCAGAAGAGGAGAAATGAGTTGCGCGCGCAACGCAGGCATTTATATCGTCTCCTACCATTTCACACGCACATAGACGTGTCATAGTATTGGACCACGTCTTGTTTCAGATCTGGGATCACTGCGACGTACACGGTTTTGAGCTGAGACGGCTGCGGAACACTAACGTTGTGTGGTATGGCATCACGCCGCATTACGTCTTAGCTTGAAATCGTGTGCGTCGCTGTCCGAAGCGGCGATGGTTTCGACGCGCTGAAACTGTTGGCGCTCATTTTCTTGACGCTGGGTGTTGCATGGGTTTGACTGTCTGCATTATAGCATACGAATCCCCGATCGTTTTTATTTGTCATTGATACGGCTACGACTAAACGAACCACATCAGTGACGTGGTTTCTGCTACGAGGCCCGTTAAAGATTTTTTCCGTGTAATTATTAATGCTCATTAATGTCATTCTCCGCTTTTAATTCTTACAATCATTTGTTCGAAAATAGCTTAATATTACAACTTGATATCCTTTTCATGAGCGTTATTCTGCATAATTAAATTCATATTATTAGTATTTAAATTTCAACAATATTTACCTTAACGAAACTTGCTTAACAGTCTGTTTCTTTCGATCGTCGCTTATAATTTCATACTAGATTTCTTCCTCGCTTGCTTCTTTTTTCCATAATTGCAAGTTTAAAAATGTATTTATTTAATATATATATATATAATTAGCGTGCATGAATAATGACAAGCACTTTAAAACAAAAAATAATACTTCTCTTTCTAAATTAAGGTATGATCCGTGCGAATTGTATTAAACTTGAAATATGAACATTTAAATTGCATGCCGACCAATTCTTTTCGGCTTCGTGCATGATCGTTAACGGCCGGCATCTTCCGCCTCTTAACATTGGGGGAAGGTACCAAAGAGGAAAAGAAGAGCTCAAAACACTGCACGATGGTCCACTTGTCTATTTCCATTGCGGGGGTTGGAAAAAATATATATTTGAACCATGATGAAAATTCATCGATTCCTATTTTCTCTTACAGAATTAAGTTCGCAGTCCGGCCAAAATGCTGCCGCCAGTTCAAATATTCATGTCGGATCTTGTCCTCCTCGCAGACGTAAAAGCCTAGTGTTAAATCAACTGACAAAACCCTATAAACCCTATACTTATCAAGAGCCTCCTTCTCCTGTCAGACCTTGTATTCTTGCCCGAATACATCGTACTGGGAAAGTTCTACCCCTTAAGTACAAACTCCCACCATTAAATGTACAAATTTTATCTTTTCCTCCGAAGATTATGTACGATATAACTGTCAACCGCCGAACTAAAGAAGTTCGCTACATAAAAGAAAACGAACGACTTGCTGCAGTATCAATTAGGGCCACTGGTGTAATAGTTGGAATTTTGGACGAAGATGATATTTTTCATGGAATATATGACTTATATGGAACACAATTAAAAATATATAACTTGCAATGCCACGATAGCACTAAAATGGACTCCTACGAACGCGATGACTTTCGTGATCTTGAACTGCGTGATGTATACATAAAAAAAACTGAATGATTATACTTGAAATCTTCTGCACACAATGTATAACGCATGACTTTCTTGGCCAATCAGAGACCTCAATTAAAAAAAATTTCATAAGGATAAATTTCTTGTAGATGGAAACCTTCCAAGACTAGAGACTGCAGTATTTATTATATTTCTTCAAATGTAAAACAAAATAAAAGATTTTCTGAGATTCGAGTTTTGGTCGAAGCGTTACAAGTAATTGAAAATCCTTCTCTGCAAAAGCAAATGATCTTAAACTTATTGCTTTCAGGAAACTCGCGTTTATTTTGTTTTAAAGTATAAAATTTCTATATCCGCAAAAAAAACTATACTTATATTTTTATGCAATTTTTTTAATTTTGTCTTCAATATGGACGTGATTATGTGAATTTCATACAAGCTTAACCATTTTTCTGGCCAGAAGAATAATTTCATAAAATCATATTTCTGCTTTTTTCCAAAACAACGAAAGGCGTGAAAAGTTTGCACATTTAGGAAGGTCCTTAAAAAATGCCTGTTGCTCTTTCGTATCTCGCATCATTTATGCAAAAAACACGAAAATTATATCTACAGAAAAGAAACAAATTTTTCCAGTGCACAAAAGAGTTTAGTCAAAAAAAGTTGGGGGTTAATAAAAAAATAATAAAAATTTAATTCACGATAAACTTAGTGCTTCGATTATATTGTTTGGCATGGCAGGATCCATTCATTTTGTTAAAATATTTCGTTTTGAATTTCGAACTTTTTAAAAAGCTAGTTGTATTAAAGGAAAAAAATAAATTCTATACAAATTTTGTTGTTTAGAAATATAATAACAGTGACAAGTGAAAACCCGAGTATAGATTATGAATATAAAATTCTGCATTAGATTACAATAATTAACATATAATTGTTAATAAATTATCTAAAAAATTTCGAAATTTGAAAATAGAACACAGAAAAAAAAGAACATAAATAATCGTGAATATGTATAATTAACTTTGAGGCCATTGGTCCTCGTAATTTTTAAATTATAAAAAATTCCTTTCTTTTAATCTTTCTTCAAACAATCAGAAGCTAATGTTTTAAAATTGAGGCAGACTGCATTACATTTAGAATTTCATAGTACGACCTTCTTCATATTTCAAGAGAGTTAAGAATTTAACATTATCGCGTTATTTTATTAAACTTTTTTATTTATCACGTTTTCAATTGTTATAACCTTTTTGTAATTCCTATACACAGACCGAAGCAAATTAATTTATTTGCTTTAACCAATAATTAGTTTGTTTCCACTACTTAATTAGAAAATATCTAAACTGATTGAATTTTTAATTTTCTGCCCATCTTTTAGTACAATCTAATTAGGATTTCTCCTTCAACAAATTAGAGACACGGATATATTTAACTTAAAATTTTTAGATAGATGTTTCTTTGTCTCAAAAGTTGAAATCGGATTTTATAATAAATTGTTTGTTATCAACAAAAAAAGTAAAATTGCAATATTTTCTCAACAAAAAAAATAATAGAGAATTTTTTTAATTGCATAGAATCCATCTGTTGACAAAAAATGTCACAGTATTGCAAGGGATTATAGCCTAAGAATTTCTTTTTATAAATTCTAGTATATTATGTCCAAAACAAATTACGTCGTAACAAGCTATTTTAAGCTATGATCGTAATTTGAAAAAAGCCAGAAAAACAGTTTTTTGTTGATCAAATCCTCTTTGTGCTGAGGCTTTCATTTTTTCTCAGACAGTTGAAAAATCAAATTCCTTTGTGCTAAAAACATTTTCTAAAGAAATAATTTCACCCCAATTTAAACCTTTTTTATATTTATTGGTGTATCCATTGGCAGATAGTCGTTGCGTAAAAAAAACTTCATGTAATGTAAACATTTCACTTATTGTGACCTTAGTCGTAGTAATTCTGACGCCATCGTTCTTGCTTTTTATCTATTTTTAATAAATTCGAAATCCTTTTGATATTATGGAATGCAAAAAATTAATGAGTTTTCTCGTTCGATCTAATTTACCCGATTACTGAGATATCCACCTTCCTTTTATTGTCAATTTCAGAGTACGGGCTAACACAGATCTACACGTGATGATTGAGAACAAATTTTTACCTCGTGCGAATTTACGTCGGCATCCAAAATAAGATAATTGAAGTAAGGTCTGAATTTTTAAGTGTTTATAATAAATTTAGTTATTTATAATATATTTTAAAAATATTTATGAGTATGTGCCCAGTCGAAGCAGCCAGCATTAAGAGCCAGAAACTAATTTTATAACGACGCTTTGGGACACATTATCGAAGATCTAAATCTTACTAAAATAATTTAATGTCTGGAGCCTGTTCCAGTGTACCAAGAGAAAAAAAATCAAAATTAACATGCCTGGAACCTGTGATAGCGTAAACAGAAATAAGATCACCTATAAAATGTCTGTAGCCAGTAGCAGTGTACCCAGAACAACAAGAAATAGTAAAGTCTGGAGTCGGTTACAGCATATACCCAGAGAAAAAATAATAAATCTGGAGCCTATGACAGCGTTCCTAGAAGTAAGATCACGTATACGATATCTGGAGCCTGTAGCAGCGTACCCAGAAAAACAAGAAATAGAAAAATCTAGAACCTGTTCCGGCGTACTTAGTGAAAGAACGAGTGATTGCTAAACGGAGCACCCAGAAGAACAAGGAGTAAAACCTCTTGGAGCCTGTACAGCGAACCCAAGCGATATCAGAAAAAGGTTCTCTGGAACCTGGATTGCGTGCCCACTGAAAGCGAGATATGTAGACCCTATGTCAAGCGTACCCAGACCTAAACCACCCAAACTTTATCTCTCCAAACCGTGAAGCCAGGTGGCCACTCGAATAGATGATCCATTTGTGGACTTCAGTTTTCTTCAGGCCACCTTGTGTCTGGTTCTTCATCTCACCTGCCTACTTAAACTCTCTCCAATTACGGTTGATAGCAGGATATAGTGTCGTAGCACGCCGACTACTCCACTCAGAGGAGTGGAACCAGCGAGCGAGTTTCCAACCTATACGCGCGACCCGAGGTCGAGTAGGCATCGGAAGCGATGCGAGAGTTTTCTCTTTAGTAACACTGTAAATTCAGTCTGTCGCCACCACCGCCCACAGATAAAAGTCCGCAGTACGAGCAATGTACCGCATTCAATTATTAAAGTTACTTTTGTTATAAACCCTGACCAATGTCTCGCAACACTCAATCTACAGTGGATGTAGGCCGCTTCTCATTTATATACATATAATTAAAAATTTATCATAAAGACAACCGCAGGATTTCGCCGGGAGCGGTTGCTAATCTGAAAAATTGCATCCGCTCCTATCGAAATCGCGGTAAAATTTCAGCCACAACCACGTCTCACGACCGTAAGATAGGTGATTACAGTCTGTAACGGAATCAATACGACGATCCAGCAAAAGCCTCGTGCACCCTAGGAACACGGAGCAACCCAAGAACTACCGCCTTCTGCATTTTTCCCGCAAGTGTTTTAGTATATTTTTGACACGCAGGGACGCCTTTTAGGCCAATAGCGAGTGAAAGCTTGGCACCTCCAAGAGCGCCGATGATAAGGACGATTAGTTTAACAGAATATTACGGGTACAATCGTTGCAACTCCCTTATAAGGTCTTAATACCTCTCTTTCTTTTCATTCTCCTTGGCTATGGTGTTTTTGTCAGCTGGTGCCGAAAATTCAATAACGAACATGGTTCGCTTCTTGAAGTCAAGAAGAACCCGCTTGAGTTGGGCGACTAGATTGTATGTGAGCTAAATGCTCGGGGTGTGCATGGCACGCCCTGCAGCTATCATCAGGAATGTCTTGGCTCAAAATTTGGCGACGGTATGTTAAGGTGGAAACGACACCGTCTTGGCATGCCAAAATGAAACCCTTCGTACCAGACTTCAATCCGGGCGATTTAAGGAAAACAATAGTTAGCTCACAAGACATTGACTGATCCTTCACATTTCTGTGGAAGATACCGTGCATCCTCTTATCGAGGAGCTTTTCACGAAAGTTTTTCTCTTGTGCTTTCTTAATCCGAGCTTTCAGGAGGGAGTACTCGAGATAGATAAGATTTGATGCATTTTGGTCACCCCTAATACTGAAGTTAAGTCCGAGCGTTTTAGCAGCCTCCTCCGCTACTTTGTACAGAAACGCTCCTTTGCCCACTTCTTCGTAATTCCTGACCATTTTAAAAAGAGGGTCGTTCCATTTGCAACTCTATGTGCTGTACCGAGAATAATCCTGTCGTGAAGACATTCAAGACTCAATATTCCGCGACCCCCTTGACGGCGTGAGATGTAGAGTCGCGGAACTGAAGACTTAAGATGCATGCTTTTGTTAATGTGCATAACCTTCCTTATCACGATATCAAGGGATCTGAGCTCGTTCCTTATCCATGGAACTACTCCAAATGAATAGAGTACTACCGGGACGGCAAGCATGTTCGTTGCAGATACTTTGTTCCACGCCGACAGTTCGGAAGACCAAATCTGCCGAATGAGACGTTTGTATCTGCTTCAAAGAGTATCCTTTATAGATGTCACATCCTGAATGCGGCTCTGTGGCACGCCCGGGTATGTGTAAGTCTCTCCAGCGCAAAGGTGTCTTATAGCGTATATATATAGTTATAGTGTCGTATATATATATATATATATATATATTAAATAACTAATTTCTAGAAATGGTGACCCCGACATGATTCGCCGCAACGTGGTGTGGCGTTAAATCAAATCTGGTCGGTTCTGGAGCATATAAAGAATCGATTTTACAAAAATATGGTGATGGCCACGAACTTTGAGATTCGATCCACCAACTGAGCAAATATATGTCGACAAATAGCATTTTTTTTTATTTGGCCAACTTGTATTTAATTTTGGCTTTGGGTAGCTTTATTCGGCAATGGAGCTGCCCATATCTTGCTGCGATTTGCTGAACACTCAATAAAAAGGCTGGGCGTACTTGGCTACCAGACAATGACCAGATAAGCTTCAACTTCTCCTGAGAACTTCAATTCCGGTAATTTATACAACTTCCGGAAAACCTCTCAAGGCACTATATGTACAGATATCACTAAGGTATTATCTGTAAGTATTCTTTGTAATTTGTAATATAACATGTCTCCTTGCGATTGCATGGTACGTGCGCGTTAGAAAAATGTTGAGATTTTTCATTTTAAGTTTCGAGCCTCGAATGTCATAGCGCATATTTAAAACCTGTTATCGGGACGTGACAACAACTTGTTGAACCTCGTATCATACGATCTTTTTTTCTCAAACACCTTTTCGCATTATTAAGAAGTTAAACTACTTCGCCAAACATTGAATGTTTTCAGTGTTAGTTATCCTTCGCAAAAGAATTAAAAAGCACGATTTTCTGCAAAAAAAAACAACTAGGCACTAAGGGAAATACTAGACGTGTAACCTCACCTGTCAAACCTTCGAATACTCGCGCGTTGTAC
Source organism: Belonocnema kinseyi (assembly GCF_010883055.1). NCBI lineage: Eukaryota > Metazoa > Arthropoda > Insecta > Hymenoptera > Cynipidae > Belonocnema > Belonocnema kinseyi. The sequence goes on from NC_046661.1 coordinate 96,618,330, forward strand.
GTGTTTCCGCGCGATCAGAATCACTTTACGCAATGTTCATGATAAGTCAACTGTTTATTATCAGTCGTCACCCAGTATTTAAGCAGGATTAAATAAAAAATATATCGTTTCGAAAACAAGGTCATTGAGAGCCGGTGTACGCAGGTTCGCGTCGGCATTTTGAGAGTTCAGTGCTTATGATCTTCTCGTTACTGGCTGTTGCGATCGCGCTTGTAGTGATTTATTTATTTTTTTCCGCGTAACGTAAATCCGCACAACATGGCCACCGGGCCAGATGCCGAACCAACCTGGGACAAGAGCTTCTCAGGTTCCTCGAGCAGTTGAGAGTAAATCAAGGCGAACATGTTGATGCTAATCGAGTTCCGAAAATTCCACCGTTCTTTCAAAATGATCCATCGTTATGGTTCATGAAATTTGAAGCGTCATGTCGCCTTGCACGTGTCTCAGACCAAGCCAATATGGTTTGAATTAAAAATCGGATTGTTTCGGGATTCGCCGAATCAACCGAGACTCGCCTCCGTCGACTTCTTAAGGGCAAAGTCTCCTTTGAAAGAAAGCCATTTGTTCTTTTAAATCGTTTGCGCAGCTATAACGAAGGAGACTGCACCGACGACATCATGTAAAATATTTTCATGGACAATCTCCCGAAGCACGTTGCAGACATCCTTACCGGCAACGAAACTCCCAATTTACAAACCTTGGCCTGTCTAGCGGACAATATCGTTGCGGCTGTTCCGACTTCGCCCATTTCGCAACTCAATGCATCCGCGATTACGAAAGAAAATTTTCCGGAAACGTCTGACGCCAAACTAAACTGACTCGTTCACGAATTCAGGTACCTAAAAAGTCAAGTTTCAAAATTGAATTCAAATCGGTCGCGGAAATCATCGCGCTCGGATTTGCAGAACCGGGACAACCACATTAAGAAAACGAATTCGGAAAACTAAGTGAGCCCTCCCGCGATCGTAACACCGGACTTATTTTCCTAATAGATACAGGCTCCGATCTTTCGTTATTGTCGGTAGACAATAATTGGTGCAGACTTCCTAGCGCATTATCGCCTCGTTTTCCATTCCTTCATACTTGTCGTTTAGTGGGCACAACCACCGGTCTCAGCACCATATGCCCTCCAATATCGAAGCTTGCTAGACATCTGGCTCCGGATAAACTGTCCGTAAGAAAAAGCAAATTTACGCATATTATCAAAGACTGTATCTGTCGTCCTTCCAGCAGTCCTTGGGCCTCGCCTATCCGTATGACTCGGAAAAAATATAGTGAATGGAGAATCTTTGGTGATTATCATCGGCTCTATTTTTGGCTCGGCTCCACGGAAAATCGGTATTTTCCAAGCTTGGCCGCGCGATGACTAATCACCAAATACCGTTTGCTCCAGAGGATATTCCGAAGACAGTTTTCTTTACTCCAATCGGGCTGTTTGAATACCCCGTAACGACTTACGATCTCAGAAACGCCGGTCAGTCGTTCCAATGCTACATTTTCCGAGCACTGGGATATCTCGATTTCGTGTGTGCTTACATAGACGACATCCTGGTCGCTTCCTCAAGTTAAGGAAGCCACGTTGAATACCTAAAAATTGTCTTTCATCGACTGACGGATTACTCTCTCCGTCTCAATGTCAGCAAGTACCAATTCGGTAGGGCAAAGCTGAAATTTCTTGCTGTAGCCAATTTCAATCGGCGCATCTTACAGCACGTAGCTGCCGTCCAAATACCCTTGCATTGCTATGTGGGCATTTCGCGTAAAAAGGAAAAAAGTAAAATTTTCTGGACTCATTAGGCTGAAGAGGCGCTTAATAAAATCAAGCCAGAGCTTGCGAACGCAACTCTCCTGGCACACCCTGTATTTGATGATGAGACACGTCTCGTTACGAATGCGTTACGTATCATGGGGCTCATCCAGTGTCGAGCGGCATGATTGAGCTGTGGCATCGTTGCCTACAGCGGCAATCATGTGTCACGCGAATCCGGATCAGTCGCGATCTCTCTCAACAGTTTTGCTCGGGCTCAGATGATACGTCATGGACGTCGGCTAATCTCCCGCGGAATATCTCTTCGGCAAAAACCTACGTATACCTGGGGAGTTAGTCCTGCCAGATGAGTAAACTCCAAATCCGCAAATGTTTTTAGAAGAGTTTCGCGAGCACGTGCGATCGATCAAGCCACTGCCGGTCGGACATCATAGCAAGAAACAAACATTTCTACATAGAGACTTAAAGTCATGCTTACAGATTTTCCTTCGAGTCGGAACAAGTGAAAGCTCCTTCGAGCATCCGTACACCGGCCCACATAAAGTAGTCAAACGAACCTCAGACCGCGTTTTTTATATCAACTTTAACGGATCGTCACGTCAAGTATCTGTAGAAAATGTTTAACCCGTTTACATTCTCCGGGAAGATATCACTAATCACGCAATGACGAATTTAAAGGAAGAGACTGCTTTAAGTGTAAATCCTGCTACCTCGGATAGTGTAGCGATGTTGATTTCATCGCTCAAAACACACACACGCAAAAAGAATGTATCAAATGCGTGTTAATCGAAAAATTTCACGCCCAAAACGATTACATTCGTTTTCTTTTTATATAATTTATGTTCTTGACCTGCGTTTCATCAAATTTAAGTGAAATGACGTCTCCTGAAATGACATACGCTCTCAAGATCTCACTTGACCTTAATGTGTTGATAACTATCTCGCACGTCGCAATTGTGTCTTAAATATAATCTCCTAAATTACTGCGATTAGACTAAGTTTCTCATAGCATACATTGTCGCAACAGGTGCGGTTAAAAACGTCACTAATCTCACTAAATGCGCATTCTCTTTCTTCTTATTAGAGCAGGTCTGCGTTAGGGCCGTAGCATCCTTACTACTCCACTTAGCGGATTAGAACCAGCGAGCGAGTTTCAAACCTATACGCGCGACCCGTGGTCGAGTACGCATCGGAAGCGAAGCAAAAGTTTCCTCTCTAATAACACTGTACAGTCAGTCTGTCGCAATTACTACCTAGAGATACAAGTCCGTAGTACGAACAATGTACCATATTCAATTAATAAAGTTAATTTCGTTATATACCCTGACCAATTGTCTCTCAACACTAATTCTACAGCGGGTGTTTTGTTCAAAAAATTTTAAAGTATATGTGTTTGAAAGTTAATATTATATTCCCTTAAACTTAATAACTAACCTTCATAATAATGTATTTTCTTCTTGTTTGAGTTAATCTTCTTAAAAATAAAATTTTGGTTTAAAAATAGCGCCAACTCATGCCAATCCTAGCTCATAAATGTTTAACTAGTTCCGTTATAAAAGCGGCAATCAGATTTGGAGTACCTTCTTCCTCAACCCTCCCTTGAAGGATCTCTAAAGGTGGTCATAGATTCATATATTTGGTTTATTATTTAAATACAGGGAAACCCTTTAATAGCCCTCCCTTCTATAGCCCTTCCGAGAATTTTGGGACTTCATTTTTTAAACTTAAACTATAACTGTTTCATTTCTGGTTTTGAAATTTATATTTAAACTTTAAAAAATGATATTTTCTAGTTGACAATTAAACAATTTAATTAAATATGTGCGTATTATGTTGAAGATTCTTCTTTATTGGTTTAAAAGTCAACTACTGCGTGCAAAGTTGAGCTTCTTTGTTAAAAATAATTTTTTTGGCTAACGATTCATCGTTTCCGTTAAAAATTCATATCTTTAGTTAAGGATTTAAATACTTTGTTGAAAATTTATATTTAATTAAAAATATCTCTTTTTTATGGAAAATTAATCGCCTTGGTTGAAAATTTATTTTTTTTAGTTTAGAAAAGAAACTCTAGTAGAAAATTGATTTGTTCTGGTTGAGGATTAACCTTTTTTTTCGAAATTTACTATTTTCGGTTAAATTTAACTGTTTCTTATTTAAGTTCAAATAATTCATGGTTGAAATATGAACTATGATCTTTTTTTAAAGTTCAAAATTTTAATTGAAAATTCTACTTTTAAATATAAATGATTCTATTAAGTGAAATTCATCTTTTTTATGAGAAAATTTAAATATTCCATTATTGGTTGAAAAACTTTTTCTTTAAGTATAAGATGAGAATTAAAATATTGGATAAAAATTCATGCCTGGTTTATCAATTCTTTTTTCTCAGATAGAAGATTGAATAATTTTGTTGAAAATGTCACTATATTGATTAGTAAGAAGAGATTATTTCTGAAAAATAAAAATTTAATTTAACCAAAAATAATCCTCATGTCAAAATAAACATTCATTAATTTCGTAACCAGGGGATTTTTTCTGATCTGTTGAACCAACGGTCTATTGTTTAATACAGCTGTGGATTTTCTACTCAAAGGACCCAAGTTCAGTACCTGCTGAGTATGGTTTTTTCATCGAATTCTTCTGTTTTAGGTTCATGAAGATTTTAAGATGTAAATTCTTTAAACCAAATTTATATAGTAATTACAATGTCAATTATAATTCATGCTGAAACAATCCATTTTTTCATGTTGGGAATTATGCATTAAAAAAATTTGTATTAGAAAATTTTAATTTAATTAATATTTCTGTAATTCAATTTATTATTAGGGTAGGCGAATAAAAAATCCTGATCAATAAGTGAACGCTTTAATAGTACATCGTAATATAAGTGCGGAAAGGGGATGATTTCTGACGACTGCGATGTTCGCCGCCCGAGCGAAGCGAGGGAGGAAAATGCACCACGGGTAGGAATAACGAACCTGCACGCGTATCATATTATATTTTTGTAAACCCTTTAAAAAAATGAGGAAAAAACCGAACCAAAAAGATTTGCCTAGGCTGTATAGAACACTGCATTATGTGCTTTTTCAGCTGTAACTACAATTGAATAATTCCATTTTTAGTTGGAAAATCAACTGTCTTCTAAAAAATTAATCTTTAATGTCCTCTGACCGAAAATCGCAACTTCCCGGCCGTTGCGCAAAACGAACGAATCATTTCTGACGAAGAAGTAATTTAATCAGATAAATTTAAAAGTTCAGAAAAAAAACATTTATACTGCGTAATAATCTCGTACTCTTTTAAACACTCGATAAAGATTTTTTCAAATTAGACAAATGCTCATCGAAGTTTTCAAGCCCCATTATTTGTTTTCTTTTCAGTTCTTCTAAATTTTACTCAATCAAACTTTCCCTAGATATGAAATTAACGCTTTCCTATAAAGAGCTTATATGAATTTGACCTAATTTATTTTATAACACGTGCTATGATTGTTATCCGTTATATACTTATATGATCACCGTATCAGCGTGGTCATTAATTAATAACAGCCGTCAGGATTCGGATTTTGATTTGACTTACATATACATTTTTGTAGCAAATCTGTTAAAATTCTTGACGTTCTGTGAAATATTTCGAAAAATATTCTACTTTAAATGCGCTCACATCAACCACGAAAAACGCTTGCAAAGAGTAAACAATTCGCCAGATATTGATGCATTAATAACTTTCAAAATAATGAACCACGATAAATTTAATTTTTTTTAAGTTCAGTAAACTTCAATCGAAAACGCCTAATTTAAATGGATTTTAATTAAAAGTTAGATTTTTCAGCAGTTTTGAGACCCTACCACCAACACCCTACCACCTACCACCAACAATGACCTACGTTGCTACTTCAATCCACGCCCAGAAAGCAAGGACAATAAAATGTGATAACAATTTTTGTTGCAAATTCATATATTATGATGGAAAATTCACAACTTCTTGATTTAGTATTGAACTACTTGGTTGAAAAATCATTTTTTGGTTGAAGATTCATAATTTAGCTGAAAATTAAATTTTTTGTTGAAAACTCAACTCTTTTGTATAACATTAACTTCGCTAAATTAAAAGTTTGTTTAACATAAAAATTGAACTATTTGGTTAAAAAATCATCTTTTTTGATAAAATTTAATTTTTTTGGCTGACAATCCTTTTTTCAGATTTATCATTTTTGTTCGAAAGGTGACTATTTTGTAACTATTTTTTTTCGAAAGTTCATGTTTCTAATTTAAAATTCAACCATTTGGTTAAAAATTAACTTTTTACTAATTTTTATCTTTTTAACAATTTAGTTACTTTTTTCTGAATTCAACAATTTTTTTTAATAATTCTATTTGAAAATTCGAATTTTTTTCGGCTTTTTGGAACAAATTTCACTGTTTTTATAATTAAATTTTCAGTTGAAAGATCTTAATTAAAAAGGAAAAAACGATTTTCAATAAAGTAGTTTAAGTTTCAGTAAAAAATAAATCAATTTTTCACAAGAAATAAATTGTTAAGAACAAAATTAATTATCCAACGAAGAAGATGCATTTTTAACCTAGCAGATTAATTTTTCACCAAAAAATACAAATTTTTAACAAAATATTTAAATAAATTTTCAAATAAATAGCTGAATTTTCAACTAAAAAAGTAGAATTATTAACTAAATAATTGAATTTTAAGCCAAATAGTAGAATTTTTCAATCAGACGAGATGAATTCCGTGGAAAAAGTATAATAGTAGAATTTTCAATTAAAAAGAATGAAGTTTTAACCAAAGATATTTAGATTTTCCTATGGGATTCTATTCAAGAGTTCACATATAAGCGGACAAAAAACGATAAAAGGAGAAATTTCTTAAAAACAGGGGGAAAAATATCGGTTTTTGTATTCCCCTTACATTTGTGCACAGACTTTTTAAAGTTAAAGGTCAAAGCACCCACAACTGTAATTTGATGATTGTGAATTCTCTTTTGTTAAAGCTCCTCCAGCTTCATTCAAAATGGGGCTGGTACTGCTTATTTAGATACTGCAAAACAATGTTCAAGTTTTATTTATAATGATTGCTTTATTATTTGATCCATATTTTGCGCTAATTTTTATTCTCAGCATAATATACATACGTATTTTCATTATCTTATTTTTATAATTGAAAATAATTGCTGAAAAGTTAAGCGTAAAAAATTGTTTTATCAAACACCTTATTGCAACTTGTGTTGTTTCTTCATAAGTTTAATTTGTTTATTTTCAGTTTTATTTTGTTCTATATTTGTTGGTTGAACAAATTTTGTCTTTTCATTTTCTTTCGTCTCTTTTGTCGTTTTTCAAAAAATTAAATTTTTTATTTGTTATTTTTGACCTTATTTTCTACAAGTAAAACAAAATCTACTTATCCTACCTAAAAATTATTAATGACAAATTTGCGGATCCTTTTTGGATTTTTTTTTGGTTTTTTTTCGTACCTGGTGTTATTTTGCAAAAAAAAATCTTATGTCCAATGCTATTTTTTTAAGATTAAAACAAAAACTACGCGTCCTATCAGAAAATGGTTGATGACTTTGTAGCTCTCTTTGGAAGAGCAACTTCTACTTATTCATTTTTTTAAAAGCTTGTGTCGTTTGTCAAAAAATTAAATTTTTTATTTTGATATGGCTTTTTACAAATAAAATAAAGATATTGTGTGCACAATTTTTGTTAATAAATTATTGATCGTGTCCTGCATAGTTTAACCGAATAATGAAACTTTTTATTTTTTCTTATTTTTTGTAGTGTCAGAATTTGAATTTTCAATTTTTGAAGAATATTCAAAGAATTGTTATCATAATCATAGAGGGCTTTCGAAACATTTTAAGTTCATCAAGGTCATCCAATTTACATTTTTTAAAATCGTTTTATAACGCCACATTTTTTTAAAGCTCGAAGAGATAAGGTTTAATAAAAAAATCTGTTACACTGGAAGATTTGTTCAAACAATAAGCATATTTTGAAATAATGTATTATACAGGGTGTTCCACAAAAACTGTAGTTAATATTGTGGAGGCGTTATGTACAAGAAGTAAGCAAAAAAGTTACCAAATTTCTTTTTGTCAGATTCTTACGCACTGGGCACAAAGTTCGGTGACGTCTTTAAGACATCGTTACGACATCTTTACGACAACTTATGTCCGTGTCATCAAGGTGTCTTCAGGATATCGTAAATAAGTCGTATGATCTGACGATGTCTTTACAATATCGCAAAATTACCGAAACGACATGGACATATGATGTCGTAAAGATGTCGTAATGATGTCATAAAGACGTCGATTAATTTTATGCCCACTGGGTATTCTGGACACAACAGAGGGTGCAAGTTATATGTACATGTGAGCATGTGTGTGATATTGCATTTGTCGTTAAAATTTAATAATCTTGTATTTCAATAAAAAAATGTTCTATTATAATAAAAAATCATTATTACGTCCTCTTAAGTTAAGGCGTGCTCTTTGGATAAATTTGGTAGTCCTAAAGCAACGTGAATATAAAGTTTAATTGTTTAAACTAACACATTTTTCGTAGTTGTAATTTTTTGTATTTTATTGCTATTTTTTTGTTTGCAATTTGATCAAACTCGAGCACTATCGGACGTTGTGATGGCCATCGATTCGTTCAACGCTTTGGTGGGGGGACTGCTTTTTTGAGACAGCATGCGCACGCCAAACATGCTCACACGTGCATACAAATTGCACCCTCTGTTGGGCCCACAGGGTTGCCACCTGGCCGGAATTTAACCAGACTAGATGGAATTTTCGGTCTAAGGCCGGTTGCCGGTCGCATCCCCGACCGGTCCTATATAATGCCGGAAAAATAGCATAAATTCGAAAGCTCCTTGAGATGAGTGATCCCAGTGCACGATAAAAATATGATGACTGGCCGGCTGAAACCGACGCATGTGTTGAGGATAAGAAGCCGGCGCCGAAAAATCGATCACGAATGTAGTTCGTTTCTCGAAGTTTTGGAGAACGATATTAGACATAGAGTTTCAACGGAGACTGCTGTCCGAAAATCTTACACCGAGAAAATTTGACGGTTCTTGTTTTAGAAAATTGACTCATACATGTGAATAAATAAAGCTGAAAAAACGAGACTTTTGAATTTCGCGCGCTTTACGCTTCCACTGCTTCCCTGTCTCGTTTCAGGACAACCACCCCGCACCGATTGCCCTTTAGTCTTAATTGAAAACAGGCCGGTAGAACCATGAGCAAAATGTGGCAACCCTAGCCCAGAATAAGCATCTAACCAAAAAAATTTGGGGACTTTTTTGCTTATTGTTTTGTGCATAACCCCTCCCCCCACAAAATTAACTACAGCTCCCGCGAGACACCCTGTATAGTTTCTTATTGGAAATAATCTGTTCTTACTACAAACCAGATCTGAAAATTTTTGCGCAAGAATCTATTGTAATACTCTGAAAATAGTTTTCCTTAAGAGTGTCTTTGTGGATACGTCATTTCTACCGAAGCTTCGATTATTTAAACAATACGCTTAAATATATGATTTACGATAGAACTGGTTGAGTCATTCTTTTATTCTACGGGAAAAATTCCATAAAATATGTGTATTGCTTAATTTATTCTCCACTCCATTTCTTATGTATTATAAATTAATGCTAAAAAGCTTGCCGCCTTATACAACTTATTATTTGTACGAAGACAATTCATAGCAGTATTTTTCTACCAAAATGATGTAATTTGGGGAGTAGTGTTTGCAAAATAAAAAAAAACTCTGGAATTATTTACAGAATATATGATACATATTTCAGTAATTTGGAGCCCCTCCCCCCCCCCATCCTGCATAATACGCTTTCATGGTTAAAAATAAGAAGATTATGGATCGTACATATACAAGCAAAAACTGTACCAGATCTATTCAGTTGGAGTCCAAAAAAATCTTTAAGAAGTGATTTCTTAGTAAAATGGACATTTCTGTCCTAACCCTGCTCTTCTTGTTTGTGATGTTTCTCGATTTTATTCGTAAGTCACCTATAACATAATACCAAATAATTCCTATGTTTTAATATTTCTTCTAAATATCTTCTATAGGTCGGGTGCTTTTGCATTAAGCTATTAGAACAATCGAAAGAAGAATCTTTTTTCAGAAATTTACGGTACCTCAAGCCAGGTGTTAAATTTATGATACGAGTAATTTAAAGGAATCTGTATTACCATCAGAGCTGGTTACCATCGAACAACGCAGATATAGTTTTCCCCGCCGGGAAACAGAAATCTACCTATTGATCAAGTTAACTCTTAATTTTTCGAAGAGTTCACTTAATCGATAGGATGATTTCTATTATTCGGGCGGTGAAAAATATTTCTACATTGATTGATGATAACTACCCCTGAGCATACTACAGATTCCTTTACATTGCATAGGTACTCCATCTTGATACATAATTACTGATTAAACGAATAAAGCGACTTATTAATTCTTATAATCAAATTCATGCTAAAGACGGTGTTTTTCGGAATTTTTTCAGCATGCATTATTTTTAAGGGATCAGCAACGAGTTTCTAAGTATTTTTGTATATTGATGTTAAGGCTTACATCCAAACCTTTTTAATGAACTGTACACACAGTTTCGGTTTACTATTTTTCATTATACAATGATTAAAAATAAAAATAAAGTACTGAACTGAGACCTTCAAACAAGTTTTTGCCCAATTTATCGAAAAACAGTTTACGATTTAAATTTTTTTGTAAATTTCTTAAGAAAAAATTAATGTATATTTAACTTATACTCACTGCGTCTTATTGATAATATAAAATAATTTGCATGTAAATCTTTCCTAATGTATATTAATAAATTTTAACAGAAAAGTAATTTTAAGAAAAAAGAATGATACTTCTCTTACAATTAGAGCAATTGAATTTAATGGTTTAAAAAAAGTTTTACGTTTAGCGATAAGGAAAGACTTACTTTCAAAATCAACTAATTGTATTGCAATTTCCAAAAAAGCGTAAATTTGTACGTTTTACAGCAAAAAATTGCTTAGGCAAAGGAAATTTGTTTAAATAATTAGCAAATATTTTGTAAAAATATACTATTTTCAACATTTGAAAATTGTGCTATCAATTCCAGAAAGTAATAATTTGTTTACGTTCAGAAAAAAATTTCGGAAAGGGTTTTAGTGATCCTTTTAAATTTTACATGATGTTAAAAAATTTCTCATTTGTTGGGAAGGGGTAAACCCCCATTGCGTACGCCCCTGTCTCCGTGCATAGATGAGCAGCTCCATGCATCGCCCGTGTATGTGTATGTGTTAGTTGGTATTTTAGTATGGGGAGGGATACTGGGTGTAATAAATCCACTAGATGGCGTTCCGATCAGGTAGGCTTGTTTGCAAATCAAGTTCTTAATATTTCAGTAATTATTGTCAATTTAGAAAAATAATTTATACTTTATTTACAGTTGCAGGGCATATGCGTCAGAATAATTATTTTTTTTATTTTAGGGCTTCTAAGTCCCAGTTTTAATTCTTTTAAGTATTTAAAAATCCCTATTCCGAGTCAAACTTCGTCACAATTTGAAAGTTCTTTCTTTTGAAATTTAAGAAAAGGAGTGCGTAAAGAAGTTTTTTGAGCAGAAGTAGTATTTCAAAAAAGAGATATTTCTAAATAGTAATATAAATTTTGTTGACATTTGTCGTTAAGAATTCCCTTTTTTTCTTGAAAATTCATTTACTTGCGGTTAAAAGCTGTAATTGGTTGTTAACAAATAATTTTAATGTTGGGACATTCATCATTTTAATTGAAAATTCATACCCTTTGAAAAAGGTCACTAGTTTGTTTAAAATGAGATATTGAACTGAAAATTTAACTAATTCAGTAGAAAATCTATTTAATTTTGGTGGAAAATTGACCTTTTCTAGTACAAAGTTCAAAAATTTGGATGTAAATTTGTGTTTTTAAATTGAAAATTCATTTATGTCGTTGATAATTTATGTATCTTGTTCAAAAACGGCTTTTTTGGTAGAAAATCGACTTTTTTTGGTAGAAAATGAGTTTTTGCTTTGGAAGTTAATCTCCTTATTAAAAAATTCTTCTTTTTGGGTGAAAATTCAAGTATTCCAGTTAAATATTTATCAATTTACATAAAATTAATCTTTCAGCTTCGAAATAATTTACTTGGTTGGAAAATAAACTCGTCTGTTGACAATTTTTTTTTTTTAATTGAAGATTCAACATTTTGATTAAAAATTTATTTCTTTGGTTTAAGCATGAGCTATTTGCTGATATACTCTGATGTACAGCCCGAAGCACTAATAGTTGAGAAAAAACTTTTAGCACAATAAATAATTTAATCGGCTGTAAGTTCTTATCATTAAAATGGTCAATTTTACACATTTTTCTCATAGAAATCACTTTGAATAGGATGCTCACCATTTTTACACCTAATTATTTTGAATTTTGAAAGAAGGAACTTTAAATTTCGACAAATTTTAACTTGGAACAGGGTTTTTAAACTGTTTGATTTTAAATTTCAGTTTTAATTCTTTTAAAAATTCCCCGTTTCATTAAAAAATTGCCTTGTCCCAAGGGAAATTTTATTTCGTTACCAAATCCCGTTTATAAATTAAAAATGATAATGATTTTCACTCATATGCCCTGCAACTATAGGTAAGGTAAACATTAATTCAATTCCCGGTAATCATTATTGATATTGTTATTAACAAGTAATATTATCAATCTATATTTGAAATTTGCAACCATTACAATTACTAATAAAATTAGTTGATTAAATTAGCAAAATAAACAGTAGGAAAACTGTGCCATCTATTGGATTTATTTGAACTATGATACCACCCAGGTGCTAAGGGACCAGAGGAGTGGGGACGATGCATAGAGCTGAGCTTGAGCTAGAAAGGTACACTGAAACTCCAAATATACAAGAGGTTCATAAATAGATAACTTCAAAGATACGAGTGTAAAAGCGGCTTCGACTATTGCGACGCTTAGATTTCGGGGGTAATGGATCTAATCCAAGCAGCGCGCTCTCGCACGCGTCTAATCTTACCGCATTTCCCTAAATTTTAAATATTCATGAGTTTTACCAGATATTAATTCTGGCTTTTAGTATTATGTCTTAATTCTGGTATATACGAGGGTAGTTCAATAAGTCCTTAGAATGAAGTATAAAAACAATTTTCTTTGGGTAAATTTTTTTTTATTTTTCAACATAATCTCCTTGGAGCTCTATACACTTGGTCAATCGCTTTTCAAGTTTTTTTAATCCTTCAGAAAAGTGCGTTTTCGGAAGTTCCTCAAAATAAGCACTTACAGAGGCAATGACGTCTTCGTTGTCTGGAAATCTCTGTCCACCGAGCCATTTTTTCAAGTTTGGAAATAAGAAAAAGTCACTCGGGGCTAAATCTGGTGAATACAGTGGGTGTTCGGCCAATTCGAATTTTAGTTCTTCAATTTTAGCCATTAAAACGAAGCATGTGTGAACTCGGGCGTTGTCGTGATGAAAGAGAATTTTTTTTCTCGCCAAATGTG
>NC_046661.1:96631755-96644152 GCF_010883055.1 Belonocnema kinseyi
ATCTAGTCGGGAGTGGTGCTGACTGAAAACAGATGATTTGGAGCGATTCGCGCGCCATCTGTTGGTCATTCTAAGGACTTATTGAACTACCCTCGTATCAGGTGCAGTGTCTAGATGAAAGCCAAGATATTATTTTACTAACCTTAGATAAAGAATTCAAGTCTTTAAATTTCTTTTGAACTTGGCACTCTAGATTTTCCAATGAATTAAAAGTGAGAATTCATTCTAGGAGTGATCCTCCTAAAATTCGACGTGTACAATTCTAATTATGAAAATTAGACTTTTCTTTCACTAAATGTTGGCTAGCGCTCTATCAATTATTTTCATCAAGTGATATATGATCAGGATCAACGACTTCCGGTTCAAGATATCACTTTTCAAAAATTTAGATCACGCTCTCTTGAATGAAGGAAATTTTTGACCCACAATCTCTTTAGAAGGAATTTCCTCTTCTGTGGTTGAAAACCGGGCTGAACTTCTAAGCTCCAGTATAAAAACTGTTTGAAAAAACAATCCACATCCATGGTTCTTTAGCATAATTTAGGATTTTTCGGACTTTTCCGACCTGCGACTGGGCCTCGTTTCCTCTCAGGCTCGCTAATCCGCACTTATCATTATCGAGTAGCCTGCGCAATTATCGATTCATTAATTTTCATTCCTTTCCTTTGTTGATTACACGAAATCTCTTCTACTTATACTTTTGGTATTTAACTATGTGGTGCTATATTTTATAATTTATTCATAGCGTCCAATCATTCTAACCGTGTCAAATGCTAGACATCTATTCATTTTATTTTTACGATAGAATGTGGTTCGCTTCAAAATCTGCATCGTCACAATACATAAACTTAAATGAATAAATGAAACTGCAACTTCTCTGGGACGTTCTTCTCAATACCAGTATTCGAAATTAAAAAATTCAATCTATTTGTCCCAATAGAACCAAGTTCACAGAGCGAACGTCAATCTGAATTTCCTCTACGCGAGAAATTGCCTCTTCGCCGGCGACGAGAATCTTCTTCGAGTCAACCAAGTGGATCAGCCGAACAATATGTGTTGGGTAAGTAGTTTTTTTCAAGGTAATTCATTAAAGTTAAGCTACACAGTAAAAAAGAATTAACTCGTTACAGTTATTTTACTAGTAGCAAAAACTTCAGAAGTTAATATAAATTTTACTACCAGCCCTTCCTTAATTTTTAAAATCTATAAAAATAAGGATACCTTAAATAACATGTAGCTACTCTTTATTATGTGATGCGAACAACAATACGTTTAAAAATACTTTACACAAAAGCCCTGCAATGTTCTCTGATTTACATCTTTAATCATTACCTATAATATACTCTCAACAATTTCTATCTTTTCAACGTGACACTTCATTAGTATGCGTCAGTTTAAAATTTCATAAAATTCTCTTCAATCTGAATCTGGAACCAGTTGAGACTTTAACTACTTTTAAATTCTGGTTAAAACCTCCTTAAGTATTTCAAACTGTAAATATAGCAGTCTCTATATTTACCCCAGATGTCCCAAGTTACTCTGTCTGACAATATTTGATTGAAAATTAATCTTTCGCGGTGAAAAAATAATCTTCTGTTTTAAAAATTCGTCTTTTTCTTAGAAAACTAATGTTTTTTGCTTGAAAGTAAACTGTTTATTTTAAAAGTCATCTTTTTAGTTGAAACTTATTTTCTTTGGTACAAAATGTAACTATTTTGTTAAAGAGTTGACTTTTTTTAGTTTAAAAATGATTATTCATTTCCAATTTAAAGTTTTTGATTAAAAATATAACTGTTTGGTTGCAAAACCATTTTCTCTTGTAAGGTAATCTTTGTTAGTTGAAAATCCAGGCGTCATATAATGCCATGTATTCGGCTTCCATTTTTGAAAGTGTAACCGATTTTTGCTTGATTTCAATGAGTCAGGTCTGCATTGGCTGAGAATCGACTAAAAGGGATATCTCTGCAACAGAAACAGCTGCACGTGTCGTTTTTGTCAAAAAATTAGTGCCCCTATCAGTTCTCGATACAGTATGTTTTTAATTTTTCAGTGCTTTTCGTCATTCTTCAGTTCACTGTTCTTGGTTAATTGTAGAGATGGGTCCATTAGCGCAGAAACTAGTTTGGAATCCTTTATAGAGAATCTCTTTAACATTGCTTTGATGCATCTTTGTTGTGCCAAAAACATGTTGCATGTATCTTTATCTGTCATGACGTTCATTCTGAGAATATCGCTGTGCTCCCCCAAATACTTCACTCAAAATTGTTGCACAAGTTTCCCAAGTAAAGATTCCTACGCAGGAACCTCGAAAGATTCTGAGCTTTTTCTTGTACACTAACCTGCGCAGGTAATGTTGTCATTTCCTATGCAGGAATTTTACGAAAGAAACTGTACACAATTCTGTACAGGTTCCTTTATAGAGTGAATTTGGACTCGGGTTCATGTACATAAACCTGTTTAGGATGCTGCACATGAACCGTCATAGGAACTAACCCGCGAGGTTTCGCTAGAACCTTGGTTCCTACAATAGTGATTTTTATCTTCTAGGGAATAGAAGAAAGGCAATTTGATATAAGTAAATCTTTAACGTCCGAAAAACCAATGCAGGAAGATGAAACAAAACAACTTAGTTGTCAACAACGCTAGCGGACAAGTTTTTATTTTAATTTCAAAAAGCAATTTTATAGCTGTAAGCCAAATGACTTTTCGTGATGGCTTTCTGTAAAGGACCCTCTACGTGCTTCTGTACAAGAACTCGCGTCTCAATTTACTTTGCAAGGAAACCGGTACAGGAATGTGTACAAGATCATTCACAGGTAGGTGTAAAGTTTCATATGCAGGAACATATGCAGGATCCTCCAGAGTTCCTGTAGGATAATTTTCAACTGAAAGCCTTTTGATTTCGAGGCTTTTTTGTTCAAACAACACACTTTGTCTTCTTGTCGAGGAACAGCGAATATCTCGGGATGTTGCATATATAGAGATTGTTTCGAAGGTCTCCATTCAATTAGAGAGTTTGGAAATCCGTTTGATGGACAAACATTTGGCTTTAAATACAGCAACCTAGAAAGGGGCGTAAGGTTTGGAACCTTGTGACTGGTTCCATTCTGTTTGCGTTCAATTCGAAAAAATATTTGCATGAAAGAACTCTTCGATCCTTAGGTTTATCGACTAATTTACAAGTGTTATTACTGACAAGTGATGAGTAAGTTGTGCTCTTAGTTTCAAGCTAGCTGGACTTATTTTGATGATTAATTGTCTCGTAGAGAGTAAGTGGTTCGCTGCCTGAAGCTTCTACAGCCAGACCTGCAATTTCTAGACGCAATTTCCGAGACCACCCTTGGTTGCTTGTTCGATTAATCCTGGGACAACTTGGTGTATGTCATCTGTAAAGAACATGTTATTGTGTGTTTTAGGTGATTCTTTTTTCACCCACATCGGTCCGATGCTACTCTAATTGAGCCTACTTTTTTTGCACTTGATAATGGCAATAGTAGTTTCATTTTTTTATCCAATATGGGAAGCACATCGACTGTCAGTTCTTCAAACAATTTTTTTTTCACTATACGAACATTGAAAATGGCGGCTTTCGTAGCCTGCTAAAAGGAACGAAAATGGCTGCATGCAGGTGAGCATGTACGAAAGTACTTTACAAACCCTGGAGTTTCCCAGCCTGTTATGACAAACCCTAGAATGTTCATACTTTCGCGAGTGATGACCTAAGCCTACCGTAGAAACTTCTCAAGTATTGCCACTACAGCGCGCACAAACTTTCCGTGCGCTGTAGTGGCATCAATTACGTTGCAACGCAAACTTCACGTCTCTTTAAAAGAATTGTCACTGCATATTCGTCAATATTTGTGTCAAGCTCGTTCAATGTTCTTTTTGTAAAAAATAGTATACGCGGCAAAGAGCTGAATCCTCGTGAACACCAATTCGCATGTTGGCTGTACTCGGGGCCTGCGGACCCTCGTGCAGCCAACTGCATGCTCGTTTGCCTTCGCTCGCTTACACCCCTTGCCACGCAATGTACTATCACGTTCTTTTATCATTTTTGATAACTTGCTAATACCATAATTTGTACGCCTTTGCCTTTTGAGATTAGTCACAAGACTATATTCCTTGCCCGTTGAATTAAGATTCCTGCACCCGATTAAAAGTCCAAAGATTACGAGTCTTTTTTTGTACATTTTTTTAATTAAAAGTAAAATTATTTCTATTTTAATTATTTTAAAATTAAAAATGTTACGATTGTTATTCGCATATAAAAATAATAACATCGGTAAAACAATTTCCATTTGAATGAGCCATAAATTTTATTCTGTAGCAATATTTAAATATGATTATAAATTTAATAAAAGCGTTTTATCATTAAGCAAATTTGGAATCGCCTTGTAAAATTATTTTTTGATTTTTACCGGCCTAACAAAATTTCTGGTCATTTTCCAGTTTTCCCGGTTCAACCCTGACTTCTTAAATAGTTTTCCGAATTTTTGTCTACAATTCTAGCAGATGAGAAAGATAATGGCAAGTTATCTTTAAGATATTGTAAAATTAAATGAAAATGAAAAAATGTAAGGGTTTTTTTAATTTTCTAGAAGAAAAAATCAAAAAGTAGTATATATTTTCTTACATTCTCATTAATAAGAAGGTATTGGTTTTATTTCAAAAATTACTTATGCGAATTCCATCGCATGTCAACGTTTCGGAGATGAGAATGTGTTTGTTAAACCCGAAATAACTCCAACAAAAGATGATTTACTATCACTGAATTTCAGCTGTCGATGATTTGACCTCCAATTTAAAAAGTCCTGTGATTTCAAAGCAGTATAGAATAATAAATAATTATTTACCTGCAACATTCATTTCAGTTTTTTATAAGATTTTGACGATATTCTCTTTTTGAAATAGGGATTAGGATTCGGATAAAAATAAATTAAATGTGAAATCAAAAGTGAAACAAAGAGAGAAAACAAAGGCTCAGCTGACGAATGTGTTACAACAACTATTCCCTTAGCAGGATTATCAATAACTCACTTACTTGCACTTAAAGTAATTGCAAATGGAGAAAAAGTACAGAGAAAATCATTACTAGCCTAGAGTAAATGCATCAGTCCATTAACCAAAAAGCAAAACGATGACGATTTGTTAATTTTCGGAACACCAAATTGATCAGAAATTGATCAAAATATTGTCTATATTGTGTTCAGATCTAATTCAAGAATAAAGCATCCTAAGAACCCTTTGCTCATACCATTCCCAGCTTGTCTTAGTGAAGAGATTAAAATTTTTAAATTAGATACCACCCATTTTATTCAACCACCATTTAAAAATTCGATTCTAATTTATCTGAAAACAACATTTAGGCCTAATAATTACCATTGTTAGCTTGCCGAGCCAAAAACTGAGCGTCTTCAGTATCCTTCACATAAACTCAATCATACGTTAATACAGTAGAGCATAGAGCTAAAGTACAAATTGGACTGCTAACTATCAAATAGTGCAATTCTTTAGCTTTGCAAATTTCATCATTTTTATTCTAACATTGTTCTTTTTATCTCTTGTAAATTCTGTAGATATATTTCGAGCATGATCATTAAATCCCAAATATATACATGTGAAAGTCTTTTTAATGTGATTTTCCTGACGACTTTTAACAAAGCAGAGCCTCTTAAGGAATTTTCACATCACCTGGATATTCTTGTAACATATAAAGAACGAGTTCCCAAAAAATAAAATGTCATCTAGATAAATAACAGGATCGTAACCTCTGTCTCGGAGGCTAGTCATTACCGGTTTCATCAGCAAGTTCCAACTTAATTTATTCGAGATTGTTTTGCCGGAGGAGATTGTTCTATACCTTATTCTGAAACAGGAATTCTATCAACCTAGACCCGCCCTGCATTTGCTTGGTGGATTTGATCCTTCCTATGATTGACTGATTTCTCTCAAAATTCTGGCCTCTCATTCGGGTCATTGTTGTACATCTGCTGCCTGTTGTCCCTTCCTTTCAGGAAATGACTTTGTATCTGACTTCAAGTCCTTCGAAATGTTTTGTCATATTTTAGCAGCTTTCACGTTCTCTAATAAATCCTTAGCGAGAGCCAATTATCAAATGGTAAATCGTTAAATGTATCTAGGGCAAGAATTGGGCGTTCATGAAAATTAAACTTCAGGTAATTAAAGTTTTATCATTTTGAGGATCATCTGAAAGTCTCATTATACTATTAAGTAAGTCCGAATAAACATTCTCGGCGGGATTAGGCTCTTTCAAGTGTTGAATGCATGCACGAAGAACACACTTTTGCAGATTTATTAGTGCTATCTTACAACATTATTCCTAATTACCAACAGGCAAAACATTGTTTGAACCAAAGTTTGACTCATAAATAAAAGAGGCACAAAAACTGTTTTTTTATGAGTTGGAGTGACGCGAAAATCAAAAACACGTGATCTTACAGGTTATGTACGATCTTCGTCACTAATGTCTCTCTATATTGAATTGTTGGACCAGAATAAACTTCCTTTTAAAAAAACAATTATCAAACCACAAGGAAAACACTTACCATTTCATGTTTCGACCGGAAAAACTCGTTTTGCAAAACCAGACACCTTCTTTCTAGCTATTTGTCTTTCATACCTTAACAACAGAATAACACTTGGCCAAAACTAATTTCACAAATGCATGTAGATCTATTTGGCAGATTTTGTTGTATCGCAGATGTTTTTGGTGGGATTCATAATTAATGGAATATATTGTTCAAACAAATATTAATTGTTTGTAGTTTTTACAGTTGAGGTATATTTTCTGGAAGAAAAAATAACCTAATAAGGCCCGACATAGTGTAAGAGAATTTAAAAAAGTAAAATTTTATCACCTTTTTCATAAAAAGTTAGAATTGAATGATTAATAATAGCTTAAATATAAGTTTTATAATGCCTGGAACAATAAATATCATTTCTAACATCCATAAGGTATGATCTTAGTTCAATGAAGTTCTAGCTTTTCATGATATGGCATGAAAAAAATTAGAAACTGTTCAAAGAATTCCAAAATATCATCAACAACTAAATATTTCTCCCATCATGCATTAATTATGTCCTTAATTACATAAAATAAAAACTTTTTATGATTTGATAGACACACAAAAAGTGAAGCAAATATAAACTGTTTAAACAATTGAAAAATGAGTTTGAAAAATATCGTTCTAGAAATTAACTTTTGTTGTGATTCATTCCAAAAAATGATTTACTTCTATGATTTAGAGGTGAAATTCAAATTTCTGGACAATTAACAATTGTTTCTGGGTTTAAAATCAGCTTGCAGGAAAATACTAGAATTTGTTAAGGACTTACGGCACAGTAATTTGCAATAATTTACTTTGATTTTTTATGCCCCCACTTCACCGAATGGAGTCCCAAAAATGGCCCAAAGAACTGAAACAGACAATTTTGCGCAAAGTCGACGCAAATAATTTCTTTCTTCCCTTTTTCTCCATTCGTTATTTTTATTCAAAAAGGATAATTTTTCTAAGTATTTTTCATTAAAAATAAAAGTTTAAATTATGTTACGAAATTTCGTATTTGATTGTTTTTAAGATTTGTTATTTTCGATTTGATGACCAAATTACAAAAGTCAATACGGTGGCCTAATAATAATAAAAACAAATTTTATCTAAACGGTTATATTTTCAACAAAAAAAAAGGAATTTTCAATAAATAAAATGAATTTGAAAACCGAAAAGAGGAATTTTCAATGCAAGAGTTAAATTTTTAACCAAAAAAAAATATGTCAGTTTTGAAAAAAAAAATTTTTTCAACTAAATTGTAGAACTTTGAAGCCAACAGGACGAATTTTTTACAATATAGTTGAATTTTGCATCAGAAAATATAAGTTTTCAACAAAAAAGTTCATTTTCTGGAAAAATAGTTGATTCTTTATTCAAAAATAAAACATCTTTTTTTTATTACACCATTAAGCCAGTTGCCTTTCGGGGTAGGCGTGACTCTCTCGGTAGGGGAAAGGAGTAGTGTGTGGAAGAGATAGAGAATTTTCAGATTGATCCAGAATTCTCGTATTATTTATGTAAATAACACGTTCGTTCCGCAACACTGCTTCGACCCAGGTTGCTGATCAATCTCTCTAGCAATCATCCCAAGCGAAGAACCTCACGATGTCGTTATGTAAGGTTCCCCACTTGGGTCCATTAGGGGCCAAGGTCTTTTGTTTTAGGCGTCATTCACTTTACTGACCCTCTTTTTATTAACTATTTGCCGCCATACTTTCCTGTCCTGGCATACTTCTCTAGCTTCTTTTATGTCCATGCATTTTTTCATGCAGGCTCTCGTGTTTCTGTGACTTTTTATGTCTCTTCTAACTAGGGTCTCATCCACACATTCTAACCATTCTTTCCGCGGTCTGCCTCTGGACACGCTGCCATTTACTTTACCTTGATACACTTGTTTCGTTAGTCGTTCATTTGGCATTCTCTCAATATGTCCGAACCATCTTAATCGATTTCTTTCCCATGTGTCTACTAGCGTCTCTTCTGCACCACATTCTTTTAGAATTATCTCGTTACTTACTTTGTCCATTAGGGATTTCCCGCTTATTATGCGCATGAATCTCATGTCAATTGCGTTAATTTTACTCTTATCTTTTTCTTGATAAGTCCATGTCCATGATAAGTCCATGTCTCTAGTAAATAAGCTACCAAGGTATACGAACTTGTCAACTTGTTCAATTCTCTCATCATTTAATAAAATATTGCATAGTGTTTTCTGATTCTTTCCTTCGAACACCATAGTTTTTGTTTTATTTGCGTTAATTTTGAGGTCCATGCTCTTCATGCTTGCATCTAGTTTATTCAATATTCTTTGTAAGTCTTCGATAGATTCTGCCATAACATTCTTATCATCTGCGAACGCTAACCCACGTACCCTTACTGTTTCGAGATCCACACCCTCTTCGTCGAAAGAGCCATTCTTAAACACTTATCCATAAATAATATAAATAACCATGAAGACATAAAGCATCCTTGTCTAACTCCTTGAATAATATCGAAACAGTCACTCAATTTCCCATTCACTCTTACACTCGCCTTGTTACCTGTATATATTGTTTTTATAGCGCGTAGAAGCCATCCATTGACTCCATACCCTTTCAGGACATCCCAAAGTTTACTTCTATCCTACTACCCACATAAACCCACTTTGAACTTCCCAAATCTTTGCTTCTGTTATTTTCATTACCCTACGAATAGGTATTTTTAAATATATTTTACTAACGATGCTTGATAAGCTAATCCCTCTGTAATTATTGCAGTCGCGTTTATCTCCTTTCTTTTGTATATTTGTACGATAATCGCTTTTTTCCAATCATCTGAGATTTCTCCCATCTCGAAACATAAATTTATCAATTCGCACAGACTATGTGGTATACACTCGTCACCGTGTTTAAGCATTTCAGCGTTAATACCGTCTACCCCGGCAGCGTTACCGTTTTTCAAGTTCTTAATTCTATACTTAACCTCAGTGACACAGACTTTCTCAATTGAGTTTTCTATCCCATCGTGTTCAACATTGCAATTGTGGTGTGCTATAGCTTCATCTCCGAATTATCTCCTAAAATAGTCTCTGAAAGCCTCTAGTATTCCGTCTGCATCATATACCATTTCCCGCCTACTATTTCTCATGTTGACAAATTATGTACTTTTGTTTCCTTTCATTTTTTATAAAGTAGTTTCTTGCTTGCTTCAAAGTCGTTTTGTATTTTCATCTCTTCTTCTGCTCTAATTGTATCTTTACGTTCTTTAACTAATCGTTTGAGTATCCTGTTTTCGCTTCTATAATCATTTCTACGTCTATTTCTCTCCTCATTTCTAAGACCTGCGATGTTCAAAGTTCTCTTGTACGCTTCTCTCTTTGCTTTTTGAGCAGCCTGAATTTCATCATTCCTTTACGTGTCATCAGACATTCTTCCTACAACTGCGGTATCACACACTTCGATCGTACATCTAACAAGGATATCCCGTAACATTGTCCAGGCGCCCTCTATGCTTTCGATTATTTTATTTTGGAAATTTATTCGCACATCCGGTTTCTGTAGGTTCTCAATTTTAATTCGCGTTTGTTTTTCTTTCTTGGTTTTCTTTTTTCTCCATCCCCGACCAAAGTTAATTTTTGAGATCAGAAGGTAATGATCAGTATTGCATTCTGCACTCCTCATGACCCTTGTATCTTTGACAAACTCTCTTATTCTTTCATTCGTTACAACAAAGTCAATTATACTACGGCTATTTTCTTTAGACCAGGTGTACATGTGGATCATTTTATGCCTAAACCAAGTATTTGTAATAAACAGACCCCTTTATAAGCATAGACCAACTAATTTATCTCCGTTATAGTTTGTTCTTGGATCCCCAAAATTACCCAGTACTCAATAAAAATGTTTCATCTAAAAATGTCACATAAGCAAATTTTGTTTTTAACAATAACGATTTTTGATCAATTTTAATCTCTCCTGTCATGATATTATCCTTGAGATGAAAAGGAACAACGTCACAGAAAAAAACATCATGTTTTTGTTAAAAATACGGTATGGGAGAAATTGCTTATAAATTTTATTTGCCATAATAATAATTGTTGTTAAATGGCAATATTTTCTATATGCTAATAATATTATTCAAGAACAAAAAGAAGAGAATCACCTTAAAAGAAAAATGTTGCATTTTCAAAAATGTGAAATAAAGTAACTTTTTTTTTAAATTGTTCACAACACTATAAATTGTTCTTGAATAGTAATATCTTATATCTAGCTATTATATTTGAAATGAAATAAAATGTTCTTATGTAAAAAAATAAGTTTCAATGTTCATAAATAAAACAGAAGTGAATTCCTTTATAAATATTATTTATAACATTGAAAATTATTTTTCTTTATTTTCTTATAACAATCAAACGAATTAATATATAATGAAACATTCACGTCTTGTACTGCACTGGAATACGTAAAATGGAGATTTTACGCACAAGTGCGGAAAATCTATATTTTACATACTTATGCAGAAAAACTGCACAATAATCAAAGTTTTAAAGGAAGACGTTCTAAGTTAAACTTGCAGCATTATTATTAAACCAAAATTGATGCTTCAAAATTGATGTTATACATGTTACAGGGAAAGTATATAATCCGGTTATATATAATCCCTAAGAATTATATGTAATCCCTAGGCATTATATACAATGCACGACAGAATCCAGGCCAAGTGTGTAATACTCTCTTTTATACACACTGCCTGGCATTATATATAATACCCAGAAGAGACCAGGCAAAGTATGTCATAAATATTTTACACTTTTTTAAAAAAATTTATTATTCTGGTGATTTTTTAGATATCAAGATGTAGTTTCTCATTATTCAAAATATGACGCATTACAAAAAAGTATTTGTTAAAAGAGAATTTCAATAAATTTTAGATTTTTTGACAACAAAACCCTAAATTCAGTTATTGACAAAATCTAAGTTTGTTTTTCTTTAAAATGCTGGTAAAAGAAGTTTACAATGTACTGCGGTTTTTTGAAATAAAAATTGCTTATCATATATAAAAACTTCTTTCAATTGATAATTAGAGGTTAATATAAATTATTTGAGCAATTTATTATTTTGGTTAGGAATGTTCACTTAGAATAGAATTCGGAAGCCGCGGTTTCCCGAATAATTCAACTTATTTTAAACGTTTTAATCAGAGTGAGGTAATAATTAAATCAAGTTAATAAAAATAATTGTTTACTAAATTCGGTATTATTTTTAATAATATTGTACTTGAACAACGCTACAAAGTTATGGCTTTTTCTGAAATTTGTAATATATTGTCCACTTATCACAATAAGTTTGAGGTAATAATGGATGCGAAATAACAAAACTAAATGCTTAAACAAATTATTATTGTATATAAATATATCTTCCTTTGTTAATGCTAGACAGTTGCGGTTTTTCTTCTCAAATTTTAAACTCTTAGTCCATTTTGAACCTGTAGTGAGGTAATAATTAATGCAAATGTGAAAAGTGGACAAAAAGTTAAAAATTAAAAAAAAAAAGCTATCTAGTATAAATATAAAAGATAGTTATAAACAATAATAATTTGGTTAAACCATTATGTTTGTTAAATTACGTCCATTATTACCTCACGCCAATTATAAAAACTGCGGGAAAAAATCGCAAAACTACATTTTTAACTTATAAGGCTTGATTCGGATCCTTCAAAGCAGCAATATGAGGGTGAAATTTAAATTAAAAATTGTGGGTCCGGATGCAATAAGGGCACATACAATTTTTTCGTGCGAAAACGAAGTCCCCTGGAGGCTTTAGAAAAAATTTTCGAATTTTAATTTTCAA
>NC_046661.1:96644252-96651456 GCF_010883055.1 Belonocnema kinseyi
CAAAAATTCCAAAAACTGACGTACAGAGCACGAGTTGAAGTGAAAAACGGATTAAAATCGACTTTTTCAAAAAAGTAAGTTTTTTGGCTTTAATTTTTAAAGAAAGAAAATTTTTTAAGAAAAAAAGATGCGCAATCAAATTTTACATCCATATATATATTTTGAAAATTAAAATTCGAAAATTTTTTCTAAAGCCTCCAGGGGACTTCGTTTTCGCACGAAAAAATTTTATGTGCCCTTATTGCATCCAGACCCACAATTTTAATTAATATTTTGTGGATAATTTATACAAAAATGTCGAAGTTCAACTTGTTACACATTATTCAAACGATTCTAAATAACATTTACAAAAATTGCTGTTTTTCTTATGGGAAATCCGTCTAAAACTTTATGATTTAACATGGAATTGCTAATTTCAGAAATTGTCCAGACATTGTGACCTATTTTTGGACTGATATAAGACTTTTTTTTCATAAATCTGAATATCTTAAAAAAAATTCCACTTGTGCAATTAAAAAAATTAACTTTTTTATCAAATAATAAATAGTGAAAATCATTTTTTTCAAATTGTCACAAATCTCTTTAAAATTTAAGCAGCCTTTATTTTTAAAAACTTCTACGTCTCATAAAAATTTTAAATTAAAAATTGATGATTCTATTCATGATTTTTTTACAGGACAAAGTTTTTCTAAACATTCCTGCCAAACAAAGTTTTGAACCAACAAGTATTTGTGCGGAAAAAACAAAGCTCAGTGTGATATAAAATATTATTCCAGTACGCCATGTTTTGTATAAATAGCGAGTGAACCTTTGTTAAATTCTATACATTTTCGACAATTTATCTGGCCCCTCTTCAAATAAATTATTATATTACAAGTCAAGATTATATACTTTAAATATATCGTACCGAGCATTATATATAATGCGTAGGGATTATATAGAATGCCTTGGGATTATATAGAATGCTTAGGCAATGCCTATAATGAGTATTCGATTACATACTTTGTCTAAAGTGGCCAGGCATTATATATACATAATGCCTAAGGATTATATATCATACTCGGATTATATACTTTGCCTCTAACATATACATTTCAATTAATACTTAAGTCACAATACTTAAGGGGGGGAGGGGGGTAACGTTAATTCGTACAAAAAGGCACATATTTGCAAATTTTTTCCTACGACACAATTAAAATCTATTTATTAAAACCAATAATACATTAAAGTATAGCATTCGAAGAATATTTTGTAAAATTTTTGTAAAGAAATATTAAAAAATACGGCAATGACAGCAATTATTCGGAAGCGTCTCCTAAAAAAGTAGAATTTAGGTGCCCCTCATGACTCGGTGGTGCATCATCGTGAATAAAAAATCAAAGTCCTTTCGTTAGATAATTGCTTTCCCCAGTCAACGCTCGGAGGCTTTTTTAGAAATTTAAATTTTTCACTTTTTGGGGACACTTTGAAGTGAAAAACGCGTTTTTTGCAAAAAAATCGGGTTATTTGTTATTGTAAAATAAAAAATATTAATAAATTCGAAAAAAGTCTCCAGCGTTACCTCGTAAATTATGTAAAGAAATAGTGTTCCAAATTTCAAAAGAATCGGTGCAGTAGTTTTTAAATTATCAGGGGCACCGACTTTGAAAACGTGAGCTGTGGGAAAAACGCTTTAAAGTTTTAAACGCTAACAAATTTGGAATAAAACATAATCGATTCATAATCGATGCCAGGTCCATAAAGAATGTTGCTTTCATCCATGATGTCTAAAGCATATTTTTGCCTCTGTCTAGGACGAATCCTGCCTTCTTTTGTCTATTTTTCAGCTCTAAGTCGTGCTGTCCTACGCTGAGTCGTGTATGAGGCGCTGTTGCTAAAACCATTCAGAAAATTAAAGAAAAAAAAAAGAGAAAATGGTAACGTTGCCCGCCCCCCTTAAGCTTGCATACATAAAACTGAAAATTCTCTAGAAAGTTTTTCTCATTGTAAATAATACAAATTAAATATTGGTTTACTTCTATTTTTTCTTACAGAAATAAATTCGAAGAATGATAATACATCTGGATTTCCTCTAAACCAGAAATTGCCTATTCGCCGAAGAGAACAATCTCTTCCTAGTAAACCAAGTGAATCAGTCAAACAAAAAGGATCGGGTAAGTGCCTTTTTTTTAGGTAACTCGTTATAGTTACGTTATGTCGTAAAAAATTATCTCATTGCTTTTGTCAACGTAACACTTCATGAGTATGTGTCAGTTTAAAATCTCATAAATTTCTTTTTAACTCTTAAAGCGCCATCCTATGTAATAATTTCACAAAGCGCCATGTGGGGTCTTGGACGACCACAGCCGGAAAATTTCATCCTGCAAAGAGAGTATCTGTTATTTCGATTCAACCAAATTATTGGATACTCTCCATCTATCCTTTTAGTGCGGAGATAAGGTTATATTGATGAAAATATTTTTGGTGCGCGCTAAAAAAATAATTTCTTACAAAAACGTGAAAAATAACTTTTTTCACACAAAAAAACAAAACTCAGTCAATTTTCAATATATTTACCTAAAAATTGAACCTGTATCTCTCTAAATATAGGTCTTTAAGAAGAAGAAAACTGTGATAGTGCCTCTCCGAAAAAACGTATCTATTTGAAAATCTGAATTAGGCCATTTCATTTAAAGTGAAAGAAACAATTTCACAGCCACACAAAAAAAAGTCCTGACCTGGAGGTCTGACTATGTTTACTATACGTTTTTGGGGTCGCTGAATCCGAATCCGGGGTCCATTTGACTCGCGGGTTTTCGAGGTCTCTAATTACGAATCTGATATTATTTTTTTCAAAATTCAAAATGGCAGGTCCAATATTGCGGACACATTTTGGAAAAATTCATAACACGTTACTTGGGGGTTTTCGGGATGCCGTCATGGCAGACACACATAGGAAACGTTTTACGATGCAGGGTTTCGAATCCCCAGTATCGAAGGCTGGCCAGGGTGACAAAGCGGGCTTGAAGTCGTCGTCATAATTCAACCGCAGCTCTACATTGGTTGGTGACTTAGCTAATGTAGAGTACAGTGCGACAAGAAGAAGTAACAATCCATCACAAGAGTGTGATAGCAATCGTGATCTGGTTTGTTACATTTGTTGTAAGTACGAAGTTAATTCATTGCGAAAGAAAATAGATGATGACATTAAAGTTAGGTGCAAGAAAATTTTCGGCTTGCCTATTGGTGATCATTCATGGGCTCCCAATATAATTTGTAATCCTTGTCGAGTAATGTTGAACCGTTGGAAAAGAGATAAAAATGAAACTAAATTTTCTAGTCCAACAGAATTGAACAAAGCTTTTCTTGAAGAAGATTGTTTCTTTGGTTGAATAAAGTGAGTAAGAATTACTCTGTTAAGAATAAACACAAAATAGAGTACGAAACAGTGACATCAGTAAAGACCAAAAGACAGTGCAGAGTTCTTAGCTTCATTTATGAAAACGAGAAATTTCCTAGAACCTAGCTTCATTGACTCTTCCAAAAGAAGTATCAAGGCAGTATTATTGCATAATACCAACGTCTATGCTCCTATACCTGTAGCTCACGCAACTGTAATGTATGAAAATTATAAAAACATGGTAATACTTTTGAATAAAATCGGCTACAAGCAACAGAGATGGCAGATCTGTAGAGATTTAAAAATTATAACCATATTACTCGGGGAACAGTCTGCTTTCACGAAGTACCCCAGCTACTTATGTTTATGGGATAGTAGAGACAGAGAGCATCATTACAAGGTAAGAAATTGGCCACCTCGAAAGTCTCCCAAACCTAAGTCGCGTAATGTTATCCATGAATCCCTTGTGAATCCATCAAAGGTTCTAATTCCTCCTCTTCATTTAAATCTAGGTTTTATAAAACAGTATTTCAAAGCTCTTGATACGATAGGTAAATGTTTCAAGTATTTGCAAGAGGTATTCCCTAAACTTTTTGATTATGAAATTAAAAAGGAGGTATTTGATGACAAGATGAACGTTTTCACCAAGATATTAAAGTTGTTGAAACTCGTTACCAGGGACGCTGAGATGTTAATATGCTTGCAGACTTTTACTGGAAGATAAAAAGAGAAACACTGGGACAAAATAGGAAACGAAAAAGAGATCCTCTACATAGATCGTTTGAAGAGAAAAGAACTCGATACAGCTCAAAAAAAGAGAATCAAAGTAATATCCTTTTTCGCAAAAGTTTTACCAATCAGCCCTTTTAAGAGGTACATGATGTACAAAATCCGATCATGCAACCTCCTCGCGGTGTACATCGGGTAATGCCAACTCCGACGGTCTATTATTTAGTAAAATGAACATGAAAATATAGAAATTTAGACTTCTTGAGGTTATGGCAAAATCCTGAAGTAATGGGGTTAAATGGGCCTCGAATTCGTAATTGGAAATTTGAATTAGAGGACTTTAAATTCATAACCAGCGACCCCGGGAACCCCCGATTAACGAGTTGCAAGCGAATCTGACGAATTTTTCCAAAAAGTGTCCGCCATATTGGATCTGCCATTTTGAATTTTGAAAAAATAATATCAGATTCGTGATTAGCGCCACCGAAAATACGCGAGTAACGAGTTTCGAGCGAATCCGATGACTTTTTCCAAAAAGTGTTCGCCATATTGGTTTTTTGAGGTTATATCAAAATCCTGATTTGATGGGGTCAAATGGACCCTGGGTTTGGATTCAGCGACCCCAAAAAAGTATAGTAAACATAGTCAGACCTCCTGTTCAGAACTTTTTTTTGTGTGACTGTTTTTAATGATTATTTCATTATTTTCTTATGTAATTTTTGTATTCTTGCATAATAATCGTTGCAAAATTATCAGAAATGAAAAAATTGTAAAAACGCTATTCTGTACCGACACAATCGCCTCAGAGAGCTTACACTTCGTTGCACTAGTACCCACAATATTTTCCAAAAATAAAAATAAAAAAATTCGTCTAAAAATATCACAAAGCGACATGTGGGGTCGTGGACGACCCCAAGCGAGACGACGACTGCTTGCAAATAATGCTGGATCTCAACTAATCTGCACAGCCACTTGCCAATGGTATAAATCGAAAGAAGAGATGTTTACCTAACAATGGAGGGAGCCACCAAATTTGAATTCACAAATGGGGCTTTCATATAATCGCACGAACAAAAATTGGGATCGCCCACGACCCCCATGGGACTTGAAGGGTTAATCATAATTTAGAACTTGTTAACGTGATTTATAGTATACAGTTTAATTTCTTGGTTAAAAATTCGTCTTTGTTTGAGAATTTGTGTTCTTTTGTTTAAAAATTATAAATATTTTTCATACTAAAATTTTTTCATTTAAAAAATCCAACTGCTTGGTTACGAGCCCATGCAATTGGTTCAAGTTTAGCCTTTTTAGTAAAAGATTAATCTTCTTGGTTTGAAATTCACGTTAATGGTTCAAAACAAATATATTATTCGAATAATAATGAGTATCTTCACTCTTACTCTTAATTATTCTCTTACCAATGATAAATTACCACATTAATTACAGAAAATATAAATGTGAAATATTTGTTTCAGAACAAAATTGCGAAAACAAAAAACTTATTGAAAAATGTACACTATAAAAAACATCTTCAACTTTTGTTAATGCCGTTGAGAACGCTTCTTTGAATTGAATTTTTAATAATTTATATTTTGAATTCAAAGCAGCAATTAAAGTTTGAATAGCTTTCAACCTAAACATTTATCACAGAAAACTTAATTGATATTGTAGCAAAATACTCTTTGGTTTTATGCACACAATTTTTTTGCATTTTAGCAACAATTTTGAAAAGTAGAACTCTTGACACGCACCGAACTAAAAAATTTTCCAAATATTTTGTGTTCTAACTTCTTTATAAGAATATTTTTCTGTGTACACTAAGAAAAGTTTTTATTTAAATCAAACCGATAACTTCAGAGATCATGAAAAAATTCTCTAATGGAAAATTTCTACATTTCTTCTTACAGAATTAATTAATCCACCAACGCCAAAGCCATTCTATCTAGATGTAGATAATCTAAAAACTAAAATACAGTCTAAAACAAATTTTAGAGTATTTTGTCAAAAAATGTAGTTTTTTGTGGTTTCGTATGATACGTTGGAACCCTATACATAAGGACAGCCGTTTGTTCACCTGTCTGTCTCCTTATTCTTCTTTCTTGCTTGTGGCTTCTTAGATACCTAACCTAACCTTACATAACGTAACCTAACCTAACCTAACTTAACTTCAACTAACACAATTAAACTCATTGCGTTGTCCCGTTGTGTTTGCGGTACCGTTTCATTCAGCTTCGGCTTAACCTACATAGAGGCTTAACCTATCCTAACCTAACAAAATCTAACCTAACCTAACCTAGCCGAATGAAATTCAACCACACGTGTAGCTATGTGAGCGTACGGTTCTCAGTCTTAAATGTGTGCTATATTTAATAGGTTAACTCGACCTTAACCTACAAATGAATCTAACTTAACAGAACCTAACGAAATTTTGCTTAACGCAACACAACTTAACTTAAGTGTTCCCGTTGTAACACAATCAAATTCATTTCATTGTACTAAGGGATGCATTTATACTATCTTTCGTGTTTAAATTTTATCTTGCTTTTTAGCGTAATTAAATTGATTTATAGACCTACTTCAGTCTATTTTTCTACCCGCTATAACTGCTTTAAAACTTCCCCAAGCGTCCATTTCAATTTTCGTCATGTGGCTCACGAAATTAGTACCTCTTGTCAATATTCGAATCTGTGGTCCATCAAAGACTCCTTCTTTCAATTTAGCGCCTGAAATATTAGGGAATTTAAGGGATATATACTTATAGCATTGTCCATCTTTGTCTAACGCTTTGACAAATTGCTTCATGAGCCCAAGCTTTATGCGGAGGGGTGGTAGTAAAATTTTTTCTGGATCAACAAGGCTTTGGTTGATGATATTATGAGAACCAGGTTTGAATGAATCTCTTAAAGGCCAATGTTTTTTGCTGTAATGATTGGCTCGATCTCTGCTATTCCACAGGCATATAAAGCATGGCTGTCTCGCGAAACCCGATTGTTGGCACACGTTCATATGACATCTTACAGGTCTCAGCTATCTCACGCACTTTTAATCTGCGGTCTTCCAGCACTATTTGATGGATTTTTTCGATCGTAGCTGGAG
>NC_046661.1:96651556-96663901 GCF_010883055.1 Belonocnema kinseyi
TGTTATGCAGTAAAACAGCCTTAATGCTGCGTTTTGACGAATCAATGAAAAGTCGCCATTCTTCGTCTCTGTACACATTTTTCTTCAAGTGGTTCATTAATCTGTTAACGTCAGTGCAGTACACCAAAGAAGTCTCTTAGTCTTTAACGAAAAACTTTCTGAATTCTTTGTACCTGTCGCGATAAAATGAAACTTTTGTCTTTGGCTCTAGAAGATTTCTTCTTTTTAGAAATGAAGCGGCAAATTCAGCGCCGTCTTTCGGTAATCCAAGATCTCTAATAAAATCATTCAGTTCTAGTTGCGACACTAATATTCGAACCTTCAATTTCATATAATGCACGCCATATTCGTCATATTTTTCGTCATTTTCATCGAAATCATCAGAACTATTTTCTGTTCGATCACTGGTTTCACGACCGTCTCCATGGCGTTGACTTTCAACTTCCATGCTATCATCTTCTAAAGCGCTTAAATCAGTCTGGCGTGCATTTTTATCGATTTCAATTGCTCTTGTAACTGTGCACACATTGATGTACGAAATGTTATTTTTATTTTTGACGTTGAACCCTTTGACGGAATTCATGAAAAAGTAGCAGTCCTTCGCAATAACGGGTTTTTTACATGTGGCTGGTGTAGAGTACTTGCGGTACTTTTCGTTATTTGAATTTTTTAGACGATACAACATAAGTCTGCAGGAATTGCAAATGACGTCAGGAACCCATTTTGTTTCTTGGTGCAGCAATTTACGGTCAAAACACTTTTCATGAAGACTTTTCACTTCCTCGTTGATTGATTTTCGCAA
Source organism: Belonocnema kinseyi (assembly GCF_010883055.1). Taxonomy (NCBI): domain Eukaryota; kingdom Metazoa; phylum Arthropoda; class Insecta; order Hymenoptera; family Cynipidae; genus Belonocnema; species Belonocnema kinseyi. The sequence continues at coordinate 96,652,359 of NC_046661.1, forward strand.
AATGCTCACTTCATATTTACTGCAAATGTAACAGAATGAATCTGAGCTATTCTTGCAGGCATGCAATTGAGAAATTCTCGCGATTTTTTTCCTTGTAGCATGAGACTCTACACCAACCAAGTGATCCATTGATGAATAGTTATGGTTGCATGATGACGACGTCGGAGAGCCCGCTTTCCCACTCTGACCAGACGCCGATACTGAGGTTTTTCCCTGCATCGTAATACACTTTTTATCTGTGTCTGCCATGACTGCATGAATGCCGTTCACCCAGGGACTCAGCCAATGTGGATTCGTTGCCCACCGTCACCACCGTGCCCTGGTTGCAGACACAGGCGAATAATGCTAGCAACAAGCAGTTACGAAACTCCAGAAATTTACTGCTATTAATGTCAAAATATGAAAGTACGCAAGAACAGGGTTGCCGGCGTAATCGGTTAGGTTAGGTCAGGTTTCGTTAGCTTATGATAGGTTAAACCTCTATGTAGGTTGAGCTGAAGCTGAATGAAACGGTATCGCAAACACAACTGGACAACGCAATCAGTTTAATTGTGTTTCGTGAGGTTAGTTTAGGTTAGTTTAGGCTAGGTTAGATTTATTTCTAGGTTAGGCTTGAGTTGACCCATTCGATGTAGCACACATTTGCTGCTGGGAAAATATGCTTCCAGAGCTTTACGTGCAGTTCAATAAATTTCTGTTAATTCAGGTTAGGTGAGGTCAGGCTCTGTTGGGTAAAGTTATGTTAAATAAGTTGATATCAGGCAAGGGTTGATCCTTCACAGTTGTCGACATGTTTTTGAAGTGAAAATTTGCATCACTGGTATTATTTTGAAATTTATTTGCCACAGTGCATGATTTTTCGTTATTTTTTGAGGTTATGGCTCAACCACGACGTGATGGGTGATTTTTGATACCGAATTTAAATTCAGCGCCCCAAAATCCATAGGAATACGTGTGTCTTATTACTAGATCCGCGCACTTTTTTTTTGTGTGACTGTGTAATGTTCCGATTCGAATTAATTCTTTAAGTTTTGTAAGTTCTGAGAGCCATCAAGGTTTTTTTCATAATCACAAGTCCTCAGAAATCCTTATACACCGTAATTAAATTATTTAATTTAATGTTAAAATTGTAGATAGGCAATTTATCGTATCAGCCTTTATCAGCCATGTTATGCATACTGAAGTCCACATTTAATGAACTTTTCAGCAAAGCTCTCCTCCCAAGTTGACACTTCAAAGCTATCTTGGCAGTTTAAAGTTATGTTTAACAATCTTATCCAAAAAGTGTTTCGTCGCACATGTTCTCATCTGCTTAAAACCCGCACATATCAGATAAGCAGGCTGCAGCAGCTCCGGAAAGACGCTTTGGTTCGTCCATCGATTCAGCAGTGGGATTAAAAAGTATTTTATTATTATCAAATAGTTCTTCTCTCCACGAGCCTGGATATATCCAAATAATTTTTTGGACAAACGCAAACCTGCCTGAAGCTAGCCGAGGACATATTCTGGAAGCCGATGTGTCCCGCAAGAGGATTACCTGAATTGCAAAACGGCCTTTCCGTTACACTGATAATGGCAAACTGAGAAGCTGTGAATATAACGGAGTCAAGTCTAACGAAACATTGACAAAATAGCCAAACTTGAGGCCTGATAACGGGATAAACAAGACTCAGCCTTTCGACTCCGACCCTGGATTAACCGACCCATTGTAGAAATTCCTGAGCGCGCCTGAATAGAGTATTCCCGCATAATCTTTAAATAGAACACGTGAGAAACCCACTCCTGTTCTGAATAGGAGGCTCTTTGTAAGTATCCAACAATAGAGTCAAGACAGTTATTGAGTAAAGGTATAAATGATGGAGCAGCTCTCCGCAGTAACTCTAAATCTCTTTTCCCTGGTAAACCCATATGACAATTTTAATTTTATGGCAAGGCGCTTGCCGCATCAACAAAAGTTCCTAACAATACATCTATTATCAAGCAGCTTTTTTCAAGAAATATGTGTAGTATTCAAGCAGCCTAGAACAACTAGGAAAGATGTATACTGAACCTGATTAAGCCTATCTTGCGATGTTTTTCTCGCGCAAAAAGAAATGGGGGCCCCTGCCATAGATACGCCCTAATAAGTCCTTTATAAACTACATGAATCAGAAGGAAGACATTTCCCAGGTAACCCTCATGGTCTTGATTGTCCAGGATCTTTCAGACGCTATGCTCTCAATATGAGGTACCCAAGTCATGCGCCTGTCAATTAAGACTCCTAAGTATCTGAGCGTAGATTGACAGGGTATGAAGAACTCTCTAAGAAGCAAGGAAATCTTCCCCAGTTCAACTCTAGCTCTTAAAAAAGGCACAGTGGACGCTTGGGAATCGAGATTGAAAGATTTAACCTTCCCAACCACGAAGAGAGGAACTCGAGAGCCAGATGCATCAAGGATTGAGCCTCGTGGATGTTTTCAGTGGTGACATATAATAAAACATCATCCACATACATAGCAACTCTAACCCCGTCTGGAAGGACGACTCCCAAGAGTCTCACCGCAAGTATAACTTCCCAATAAAAAGGCTTGCATTAAAAAGTATTGAAAAATTTCATTCATTCAGTGGTAACGTGAGAAATATTAAATACTTCTGGATCCCGTTTTTGTCCTGCCGTTTTGAATATCCACGGCAGTTGAAGTTAGTCTCAAATTGAATCCCTTTCTGTACCTAGCGCTGACAATATTTTGCTGAATACCACAAAGCAACCAAGAATTAGACAAATTTTAATTCCTTTTAATTTAGCAAATTTTGCCACATTTATTTACTGTTTATCGAATAATAATCAGGCAAAAAGCTTTTTAAAACATAGCGTCGGTCATTTTACGATGTTAGGATCAATTTCCACCTAGAAGGTTCTGGTGAAAAATAATTTTTTCAATTCTTTATCATGATTTTATATTTTGTCAAATGATAATATTTGAACAAAGCGAACATTTAACGATAAAGAAATGTATTCTTACATACAATTCTACTAGATTTGGCAAATTTCATGCTTTTAGAGCGCGTTCTGATGCTTCAAACGAAAATTGAGTTTTTAATGTATTCGAGGTTACGTCTGAAAGCTCTGATCGGCTTTAAAAGGGATCGAAATCTTATTATTTTCGCCGCCTAATGAGAATTTAAAAACTAAGGACAAAAACGGCATTCTTAGGGATTCAAATTTTCTAATACTTTTTAATACAAGGCTTCTTACCGGGTTCCTTCTGCTAAAGAAAGGACACGACACGACGTTAAGAAGCCTGGACAAAAAATCTAACTACCTCAGCTCATCAATGAGAACTTCAGGGAGGACATAGTTCAACTCACCCTTAATTCAAATTTAATTAATTTAACGCACCGAACTGTCTTGATATCGAGAACCAGAACAGGAGTATCCATGCCTCTTCCAAAATCCAGGATGTTGTCTGCTACCACAAATCCCACATAATCCATCGAGGACCTGCCGCCTCTGGATCCATACTAAAAATCCATTAGGCTGCTATGAAACTCCGCTAGATATTCTAGCCTTTTCTGAACCAATCTTTCGAATAATTTACAGAAGGTGGAGATCACGGAGATCGGGCAGAAGCCGTCATCCCTCGTTTATGGGAGAAAATGGATTAGGATGTCTCGCCATCTCTCTGGGAATGAGGATTGCCAGAACATGGCATTGAAAACGTTCTGCTTAAAATTCACGAAAACTTAAATTCCCAAAAAAAACTTGCAAGAGAAAAATAGAGGCTTATTTACTCTGAATCAAATATGAGGTTTTAATTGCATACAAAAGCAATAAAATGACAAAAATGAAAAAAGTATAATATATAAAACACAATATACAAAACAAAACAATTTCTTAAGTAATTCGTAGCCCCAAGGGCACAACAGATGGAGGGCTTTGCACTATAAGAGCGATAACCTTAAATCAAGATTAAACAAGAATTACATTAGGGGAGGAGTTATACAAGAAATGAAAAAGGTAAAACTCCGAAAAGGATTATTCTCACAAATCTCCTTCTAGGAGCAATTATAGAGAGATGAATCCCAAAACTACCAACTTCAGTAGAAACTGGAAATAAACAATCTGCACTAAGGTTTGAGTAGAAATTAAAGGGCTTACGTAGTATGTAACAATCTGAACTTTGGTCTTATAGATGAAGCACTCTAAAAAGATACAATTATAAAAATATTGTTTCCATTCGGAGGATCGATAATAAAGGTAAAAAGTCCCTCACTGTCTAGGCCTATTAATTCCTTTCGGAGTTGAAAATTGGTTTGATTTTTAGCCTCCAAAAGGTCCCTGGCCAAATTCCTGAATAAACTTTAGGATTTACGTCCCAGATGAAAAAGATACGCAGATACGGTTAAGAATCTATTTTGGCGTCCTCATTTTGAGGGAAGTATACAGGCAAGCAGAGAGAAAAATTAGAAGAAGAAGCTACCGAATTTCGACTCCTCAGGCGAACAGTGCCTATCTCGTCAAACCTTCTCTCCGGCTCAACATAACTGCATCGGTTCCAAAAACGGTATCTCATAATCTCAAACTCACATGCATACACTGTCAGGCTACAGTAGGGGTGCTGGGTAATTTTGGAGATCCAATAATAAATGATAACGAAAAGGATTAGTTAGTTTATGCATAGAGAAGGGCTTATTTATAAGAAATACCTGGCTTAGGCATAAAATGATCTACATGTACACATGGTGTAGAGTCTTTGAAATAAACTTAGGTCATAGATAAAAAAGAAATAGAACCAACAAAACGAAACAATCGCGAATTAAGATTGCGATTCTACCGAAACTGGGAGTGCGAAGACTTTCGAAATGTGATAAGTGAACGTACAGATGAGACAAATTGTAAGACGCTAGTAAATCATTGTTTATGAGTAATTGATAAGAGCGCAAACTATAGAGTGTGGTACTGCAGTTATATGAAGAATGTCTAGCAATGCGTGGTGGAATGATGAAATCCAAAAAGCCACCTGAGAAAAGAAAGAAGCGCGTTAAACAAAGTTAAACGGCACAGGCATTAGCGATGAGGAGAGAAATATAATTGAAAATTATTACAGACATAAACAGAGGAAAAGAAAACTACTAGACAAGGAAAGTAAAGATAAAACCAAATAGAAGAAGAAAAGAAAATGCAAAACGACTTTAAAGGCAGCAAAAAACTGTTTTATGAATGTGGGTTGATCAATATGAAGGGAGGTAAAAGTACCGAGTTAATCAGTATAAGAAATAACAAGAGTGAAATGCTATATGATACAGACTGGATACTAGACGCTTGGAGAGAATCTTTTAAGCAATTATTGGGAGCTGAAGTTATAGAACACCACAACTGCGTTTTGAACACGACGCGTTAGAAACCCCAATCGTTTGAGTCTGTGTATCTAAGTTTAGATAATCAAGAACATAAAATGTGGCACGGCTGCTGATGTAGAGACTAGTGATGCTGAAATGCTTAAATACGGTGTCAATTAGATAACTCACAGGTTGTGATAATTTTTACATTTATGGGAGATAAGAGAAGTTCCAGATAACTGGGAAAAGCGATTATCATACTAGTATATGAAGGAAAGGGAATAAATAAGGAAAGGATAAGAGTAAAATTAACGGAATTAATATGAAATTCCTGGACATGATGTGCGCCAAAACACTGATTGACAAAATAAGTAATGAGATATTTCTTATAAAATATGGTGTGAAGGAGACACTACTTAAAATATGTAAAGGAAATTCGTCAAACTGGTTAGGGCACGTTGAGAGAATAAAAGATGAACGACTAACGATAAAAGTGAATCAAGGTAAAATCAGAGGCAGTGTACCCAGAGGCAGAATACGAAATTAATGTTTATAATGTGTGAATAAGACTCTAATTCGAACAGACATAAAAAGCCACAAAAACACAAGAGCTTGTATGAGAAAATGCATGAACATGAAGGAAACTAGAGAGGTATGGCATGACATCAAAGTTGCACGACAAATAGTTTATGAGAAATGCATGAAGAAATGTGTCACTGGAGCAAATGACACCTGAAACAAAAGACCTTGAATACTAATGTACCCTAGTTGCAAAACTTCAGATGCTGTTTTTGTGAGGCATAATATAAAAAGTACCATAAACATTTTTCAAGTAATTAAGAATGCTTCTTCATATTAAATTAGTCAACACTGTAAAGAAAAAATTAAATTTTGAACAGCTTTTGATTTGAACATTTATTAGAAGAAACTTAATGGATATTGTATAAAATACTCTTTAGCTTTGTATATAAAAATTCTTTCCCATTTCATTGCCAATTTTTAAAGCTCAAACTCTTGACACGCACCGAACTAAAAAATTTTCCAGAATACTTTGTGTTCTAAATTCTTTGCAGAAATTTTTCCTGTGTGCACGAAGAAAAATATTTGTTTGAATCATACCATTAACATTGGGGTTCATTAAAAAAATTTTGTTTTTCTTACAGACTTTAGACTATTAATGCCTCCAACATCATCAAGGCGATCCCGTTCAGAACGAGGTAATTTGAAAACTAAAATACAATCTAAAACAAATATTAAAGAGTTTTTCCAAAACCTCCAGTTTTTAGGGTCTTGTAGGCTACGTGGAAAAGTATTGTATAGGCACAGCCGGATATTCGCCCGTCTCTCGTTTAGCACTCCTATTGGATCGGTAATGGTGGGAATCATTTCCCCATCTGGTTCCTAAAATCATAACTGAAAAGAGCAGGTATACTTTTAAAGATTCATTTCAATTTTTGTTCATAAAAAAAGTTTTACGATTGTTTCGTAGAGTTTAAAAGAATGATTAAATACAAAAAATCAATCTTTATCCAGAGCAAAGCGTTTCAGAAAAAATTTAGAGATCCAGATTATGCAAAGTATATGAATAATAGACAATGGGAATTAAGATACGAAGCCTAATCTAACCTTCAGGTCTGATTTTGTAGACACAAACAATCGTAATAATCGTTTTATGTAAATAAAAATGAATCTTTAAAATTTTAAATACACTTTTTGGTTTTGATTTTTGACACCATATGACATATCGCAGTTGAACCATTACCAATAAATCCTACAGTATTTGCGATAGAAAATTAAAATTTCGCATGTATGTTAACCTAATGTGGTCATTCAAGAAAAAGAAAAATAAAGAAATTCGTACATTTCTGTTACAGACATGCCATAATGGTCTAACCCACATTTTTATGACTTAACAGGTCACGGTGGGCCTCTACCAACTTTAACCTAAACAAGATATTACAAAACGATTTTTGCGGAATATTATTTTTACAAAGGGTGTGCATATTTTTCGAGAAGAGAAAATAATCCTGGGAGCGCTTCTTTAAAAAAATTTTTGATTCTTATTTTTTAAATTTCTGGATTTAAAATAAGATAAACTTTTTTGCATAATAGCAAAACAAAAATTATTATGAAATTATATTCTAAGATAAAAACTATCTATTGAATCGAGGTTTTTGTATATTTTAAAAATCCCTTTTATCACGGCAAATGTTGTTGAAGCATTTTTTAAATCACCGCTTCACCTCAGGTTTACCATCAATGATGCTGAAGTGATTTAAAATTTTTTTAAATTATTTTTAAAAAAGTTTTTAAATTTTGTTTTGGTAATTTGTTTAAAAAAAGTAGTTCTGTGGCAACATAAAACAGTATCCATTTAAGGTCATCTAATTTTAAGGATCTTTCGGTTAAAGTTGGTTGATGCCTACCGTAAGAAGTGCCAAAAAAATTTTGCAAGAATCAAATTTTCAATTTATAAAAAAAATTAGAAATAGCTTTTATGATAAGCCAGTAGTGATTTTAATTGAAACCTACAAGTTTGGTTAAAAAATGTTATTATTAGGTTCCTGGAAGACTTTGGCCCAGAGTTGGGCCGATAGTCGGCGTTAATCGTTAACGAAAGATGTCCCATAGTAGCCCCGATGGTTGGTCCATGTTTGGGCCATTTTTGGGCCAATAGTCGGCCTTACTTCATCAGAATTTTTTAAATTGCTTCATGCCGATCTCTAGGCCGACTTTGGCCCAGAGGTGGGCCGGTAGTCGGCGTTACTCGTTAACGAAGGATGTCCCATAGTTGCCCCGATGGTTGGTCCATCTTTGGGCCATTTTTGGGACAATAGGCGGCCCTACTTCTTCAGAACTTTCTAAATCGCTTCAGGCCGATCTCTAGGCATAAATATAAAAGGAAACCCAACTTTGGCTGCTGATTTACACCGGGCCAAAGTCGGTCCGACTTTAGGCCAACGCACCTGCTCTGGGTGCCGACCTGAATTCGCGCCTTGCGTCGCAAATTCATAGTTAGCCCCTTATGGCATGCTAGTGAAAACAAATTGAAAAAGGAGATTATAAAAAAATTATTTCATAATAATATGTATTAAAATTTTTTGCATCAATAATTTCATTTTCTAAAATGTATAGGTTAGTCTCTTTTGATGTGCTACCTTTCAGAAAGTGTTTACAGGAAGTAAGAAGTTTTTAAATGGCACATGTTCATATTAACCCGAATTTCTCAAAATCTTCGCATATATAGAATTTTAATAAACCAACGAAAAATTGTTGGGATTTAGAAATCAAATCCAAAAACTAATTTCTTCAACAATTGTTTGTAGACTCGCAATAAAAAATAATTTAGTAGTTATAAGTGAATAAATTTTTTAATTTTTCAAATGGTCACTATATTTTTTTTACATGCTTAGTTCAAGGATCGCGTCAAGAACCCAAATACAAACTGACAGAATTGAAGAATGAAGATATAATCAAGCGCGAAGGAATAAGAATTGCAGCATACCTTAATGGAATCTTTTATAAAACAGATAGAAGTGGTCAATTTGGTAATTAAAAAAATAAAACACAATATATATATAAATTGTTAAGGAATTGAACTCATTAAATATCTGGTCAATATTTATCCTAATTGAGTTTGTTAAGACAAAATTTGACATGTCTAAATAACATACAATTCATATGGGACTTTAAAGCTTCAAGAGTTCACCACGTGAGTTAGCCCTTTTTCATTTGGTTTCTCCGAGATGGAACCTTGCCATATAGACACGTTAAATTCTGTTTTTTTTTTAAATATTCCATTAATAAAATACTAAAGTAGAGCTATTTTATGAATCATCTATTCAATGACTAATTTTTTAAAAATTGTCATTAATTTAGCGTTCGACGATGATCGCAATCCAATTGAGGAATCTCCCATACCTAGTGATTTGCTGATTCGCGGTTCATATTCACGTTCGAATTATGTGAAAGATATCGGGTGGGTCGATATACCCGAAGGGGAGCGACGATATCAGTTTGATTAGCACCCGTTCCTCGATAAATATATCGAAGATATAATATATTGTATACAGCATATACTGATCATATTTTTCCTACACAGAATACCTTCTGCACAGAATATTTCCTACACAAAAATTTAATACTGTTATACAGGTCCCAGGATTAATTGTGCGGACTTTCATGGTTGCATAAACAAACAAAAAATAAACCGAATCTTCCTTTGGCAAAAATGTATTGAAGTATTAGTTTTTGAGTTATGAACTGATTAATCTCGGCCAATCAGGACCGCCGCATACGTTCGTGAAAGAGAGATCCACGCTTTCTACTTGACCGAGGCCGAGGAGTGGAGAGGCAGCAGTTCCTAACACAACGTTGGCCTCCCTCTCACGCACGTATCCGGCGATCCTGATTGACCAATATTAATCAGTTGATAAATCAAAAACTAATACTTCAATACATTTTTGACAAAGGAAGATTCGGTTTATTTTTTGTTTGTTTATGCAGCCATGCAAGTCCGGACACTTAGTTCTCGGACACCCTTTATGTCATATATTAAATAGTGATTATTTTATTCTGAATATATTTTCAAGGCACTGTACAGATAATTTTTTTATCCAATACTTTCGGACACAAAATACATCATACACAAAGTATATTCTACACATCAAAAAAATATTTTGTGTAGGAAAAATATAATCAGTATACGTTAAATAATGTGTATATAATGTACAAATAAAAAATGAGGAAGAAATCCGCTTTCCGCCGAAATATTGTGCTTATTTATATACCTCCCCTTTCCCTTCATTAAAGCCACGTATTGATAAAAACTCCTCTCAAGTTATTAAGATTCGTTCTGAATAAATATCAAATTTCTGTTTTGTTAGTAAAAAAAAAAACACAGTACAATTTTTACACGACTAGTGTAGAATAAATTACTTAGTAATAATATATAAATATAGAGGTGATAATTTTATTTAAATAAATTTCAGAGTAAATAAGATATATTTAACTGTAATAATTATCAATTTTTTAGAACTTATTTGCCAGATCAATTTATTAAATTAATTTTTTTATCTAGACATTGTTTTTCAAAATGCAATGATGCAAAAAATGTAACATTTATGAAATAATGTGCGCAAATTGTATTCTAGAAATAACTAACACAAAACTATATTTCAGTGGTATCTAAGGGTTATTTAAATTGTTGCGTTTAATTTTTAAAATTGAAACCTACTTCATAAGGTTCATTTTTCATGAGACTTTTCAGCATTTCAACAATTTTTTCAACTTTTGGTCCTGAAATACTAAAAAATGAGCTTTGAAATTCTTTACTTTCAGCAAAGTAGTGTGCTGAGACCCTGAAGAAATATACTTAGTTTGGAATCGATATAGTTTTATTATCTGCTCTCAAAATAATGTACAAAGAATTTCTTGTTTGAAGGGTTTAAACATTTTCTTAAATTTCGATTTTTTTACATTTCTGAAGGACAACTTTTTTTCAGAGTTGAATTAATAATTTGCTTTCATGTGTTGCTTTCATATTCCTATTCTTCAAGTAAAAAAATCCAACTTTTCAAATAATTGAAAATAGTCAATAATTACTTTTAATAACTGAAAGAACACGTGATTGAGAAAAGTTATAATGATGTCATAATTGAAATAATGGAAGATGCGAAAAAAAGAAATCACAATTTCAAATGAAGATAAATTTGAATTGAATACAGAAGCTATAAATCAAGATCCTTTTGTCAGAACAGGTAACATCACAAATGAAGTGGTAGAAGCAATAATAAAAATTCGTCCAGTTCAACTCTAATGTTCAAAGACTGGTACTCTAAATAGTCATTCTCAGAAGATCAAATATATAATTAAGATGAAGAAGAAGAACGAATTTGGCTAACCGCAAGAATAGACAACAAAACTTTTCCTCTATGGAAATTTGGTAATATTTATAAAGCTATAGCAACTCACGAACACAGCAAAAGACATCGTGAAGTTATGAACGCTTTTTTCATGTTTTCCTAGTACAAAGCAGTCAACCAATTAACTCGATTCAGGCTAAATGACGCTGCCAATGACGTAAATTATTTAGAGACAGTAAATTTGCTAGCATTTTTTTAGCATTTAAAAATATATTTATTGTTCATAATATTACAGGAGATCAATACAGAGTTTTCTTATTCATTCTATCATTTAAGTTTAGATACCTAGTTCCCGGCTGG
>NC_046661.1:96664001-96672905 GCF_010883055.1 Belonocnema kinseyi
TTACGATCGGTGGTAATTTCACCTTCTTTTCAGTCTTATCTTGAGTAACAGGATTGGTTACTGTTTCTGATCTTTCTCCATCGCTGTCTTCCATGTAATCGTCTTCTTCATTGGCCAATGAACTTAGTACTCCAAAGCTGTTATATACGGGCACATTGGTGCTTGTTGAGCTTTGGTTGGGTTTGCCCAATGATGAGTGGAGTCCAGTTTTCTGCTTTTTAGGGTCCGGGGCTCCAGATTGATTTCCGTCCATGTTGTCCGCTTTAACTACAGTATTGGCCTGCAGTTAGGCGCCATGCGCCTTCAATGAAACACTGATGATCAATTTCAACTACAGAATTTTCCTCGTAAAAATATAGAAGCAATTCCGAATGATCGAATTCATCCAATCTTGTCGAGCATTCAGTAAATTTGCTACGTAAGCACGATAAATTTTGTGAAGAACATGTTGCAGAGACCGCATTACATAGTACAAAAAAGGCATGATAATCACCCTACCAGTCGGTCAAGGATCCTTTCTCAGAAAAACAACGATCGACAAAATAATCTACATTATTAGCTAAATAATTTAAAATAAAGTAGTTTTAGGAATTAAAAAGAATGGAAAGCTATACAGATTATGTTTGGCTGCAACATAGGTATTCATCATCATCAGTTTGGAACAATTTGGGAATTGCTTTAGATGTTCTGATTGATTTTTCTTTTGGCGGGCAGAAAATATGGCTGGTTTTGTCTAATGATTTTAAAACAAATCAATCCTTTCTTCGACCGACAATACCAATACCTGCATTTTAATTATTTAAATTAATCGAAAATTAAATTAATATCAAAGAGTAAAAACAAGAAATCAAAGGAACATAAAAATTTGGAAATTTTTTCGTTAAAAAATGTAAGTCAATTTAAGAAAAAATGAAAATGTTATTTTGAAGTCTCAAAAAGAAATTTAAAAGGACTTTAATCAGTTAAAGGCTACATTTTCAAAAAATAGGAACGAAACTTTATTGTAGGTTAGGAAGGACGAACGGAAATTGACAGTTTAGAGATACATGAATACAGTATACGTAATGAACTTTGACAAACAATGAACGGTTTTTCATTTAAACGACTCCTGAGAAAGCGCCAAAATAAGTTTAAGTTAAAAGTGAACAATTTTATAACCAAAAATATGATACTATATTATAATACTGTCATACTCTGACATCTGCTCTCATATTGCATTCTTTCCTCCTCTGTTGTCTCTCTTACTTCAACCTTGATCCTTCTGTGGTACCTCTATTCTCTTTGTTTACTACATCCCGTAGACAAGCTTGTGCTATTCTGCTTCCCGGCCCCCTTTTCAGCTTCTCCTCAAAGTTCCATGCTCCCTTTATTTGTCTAATATCCATTTTACCTCTACCTAATTCCTCCCTCAACATATAACCTGGACAGCTCCAACTCACTCCCATTACCCATATCAAGAATTGTTTCCCCTTTTTCTTTCTTCTCCAGTTTCTCTCCTAGATCTCCCAACAAGAGACTAAATAGTTATGGACTTAGTATGCACCCTTGCCTGAGCCCCCTTTCACTAGAAAACACCCCCCGTTTTTGTTTTCCAATCCTCACCCTTATCTTAGCCTCTTCGAATATCTCCTTTATCCTCTCGACTAACCCTTCCTCCACCCCTCTACCTTTCATAACCTGCCATAACACCTTTCTGTTTACCGAGTCAAACTCCGCTTTATGATCTAGAAATTCTAGTCTCTTTCTGAGTATCTCCGTATATATTTTATAGCCCGCCGACAAAAGTGTGATACCAATATCGTCTTCTCCTGTTGCCTTGTTCCTTCTAAGCCTCGCTATCGCTCTATTCACTTCCTCCCTACTTATCCCATTATCATTATCACTATCATCTTCCCCTTATACTAACTTCCTTATTTCATCTAATACCTTATTTTGTACTTCTCCCAACAGTTGCTTGAAGTACAGGGTCCACTCATCCATCTCGACATCCTCATTGTTGCCCTTCCTTTCTTCTCGTTCCTTATTGATTACCTTCCACTCCCTCCCTTCCCTGATCGCTTTTTTACCTCTTTCATATACCTACTTTTCTCTGACTGCCTTTTATCATTTAACAATCTTTCATGTTCTCTCTTTCTCCTATTATATTCCTGTTTCCCTATCTCCCCTTTTCTCCACTTTTTCACTTTTTCTTTCATTCTATCTTTACTCTCCTTACATTCTGCATCCTACCATTCCCTCTTCATTCCCTCCTCCTCTTCTCATGGCCTCACCTATTCTTAGATTCCCTCTGTTAGTTCTTTTATCTATTCAAGACGCATGTTTACGCCTTCCCCTTCCAATTCTCTAATCTTCTCATTATCCATTGTTTCTTTATATTCTCTCAATTTATCCTCCTCCCATCTACCAACTTTTACTTTTCTTTGCCAGCTCTTTCCAATTTTCACTAAGCCGCTTCCATCCTATGGATTTCAATGTCGCTATTAGCGGGAAATGTTCAGAACCCATTTCATTACCTACTTCCAATTTTATCACTCTTTCTTGTTCTTTCTTCTGCCAGAATGTGATCTATCACAGTCTCACCTTTACCTATGAATGTCACTTCTTCTTCTTCTTCATTTCCGCTTTTATTTCCATTGCGGATAAACCACCCTTCCTTTCCTAACAGGTTCAATAGAGTTTTACCCTCCCGATCTATCTCCATGTGCTTGGAATTTCTTCGAAAATTTTTTTTCTTTTCATCACATATCCCCCCCCCCCGGCTCTTAACTCTCCTGTCCACGCGTTTAAGTCTCCTCCTATCAAGACCAGCTCTTCATTCGTTTCTTCCATTCACTCCCTTAATACTCTTCAACCTTCCTTTTTTTCTCCTTCTGTCCACACAAACGATGGTCACCCTCTCTCTTCCTACCTTTATTCTTCTCTCCATCACGTTCTCCAGCTTTTCTTCTCGTTCTCCCACTCTTTGATATCATATCAGCATTTTTAACCCCTGACACCATGCCTCCCATCCCCCTTCCCTTCTCATGTTCTTTTCTCGATTCTGGCATTGTCAACGCATACCCCTTCAGAAACTTTCGTTTTAAGCTCTTCCAATCCTTTTCATCTACTCACGTTCCACTCCGCATTACCACGTCCACTGTCCAGTAGCCTCTTTCTTGTTTTTCAACCTTGAAACATTAAGGAAAAGCCTAACGCACTCCTCTCTTTTTGTCGTTCCCCCTCCTCCTTCCTATGCTCAGTTTTTCTTCTCTGGTGGAAACCCCGCCTCGTCTCTCCTACTTTCATTATCTTTGTTTACCCATCTTTCATGCATTGTTTCCTGTGCTCTAAATTCTTCTCTTTCATCGAGCCAGATCCACTTCACCCTATTGAACCACACCCTGTCTTTCCCTATCCAAAGATTACTTCGATCATCCACTTCCTTCTTCTCTCTCTCTATGTCCGGTCCTCTTCAATTTGTTTACTCTTTCCCCTATATACCCTTTTCCTTTCCATAATGTCTCCCTTCTCCTCCTCGCTTTTCACCCGAGCACCTTTACCACCTTCACTCTCACCTTAGACCCACTTATCGTTCATCAGCTTCTCTACTTCTTCCTTTTCGAAATCACTTTCTACGTCCATTCCTTCAATTACTATATTTCGCTTTCTTTTCTCTCTTTCTTTTCCTTTCATTCTTACTTCCATTTCATTCAGTCGTATGCACATTCTCATTTTCCTTCTGCAGTCTCTTATTATCCCCCTTGACTACGTCTTCTCCCCCCCACCGTTTCCTTTTATTACTCCCGCATTCTAGTTTCCTGAACCTCTCCTCAAGCAAACTCATTTCAGTTCTTCTTTCTTTCTCACCCTCTATCTGTTTATTCTCTATGCCATCCAGTTTCCTAAATACCTCCTCTTTCTCGGCTTTCCACAGAGCATCCCATTCCTCTTACTTCTTTCTGGTTTTTTGCACTTTCTCCCTGACTTCTTTCCTATGCGTCCTCACTCTATCAAACCTTTTGCAGGTTTCCTCTCTGAGGCTTCTGATGAGTTTCTCGACACTTCTAGACTACTCCCCTCCTTTCCGGCGGAGTTCTCTGTCTACTCTTCTTTAGTGCTTTCTCATTTCCCCCTTCCACATCTAACTGGTCTCTAACCCTTTTATCATCCTCCGACTTCTCCCCTTCGCTACTCGTGGTCGGGTGGTTGTCGACACTTCTAAGAAAAACCCTTCGCGTTCGTACTATGCAAACTGTTAGCTCTTAGTAGTCTTTGCACGTTTGTCGGTCTGCCTCGTTTGCCTGCTACTCTCTCTTTCCCCCTTTTACCGAGCTTCTCAAGTACCTCTGCCTCATCACTACTTTTGTTTCTGTCAATGCTACCTTCTACGTTCTCACTCGCCTTTGTCGCTTGCATAGTTTCGCTAGTTAATCCCGACTCGCTCTTTCTGTTGGTCTCCTGCTGCCCTCTCTCTGTCCTTTCTGGACTTCATGACTCGCTTCCAATCTCCTATGCAAATCGTTCAATCTAAATCTAAAGACACACTCTACTCCCTGCTACTCACCACCCTTTCTCCTCTCAAACTCCCTCTTTCCCTTCACCACAGCCAAAAAGTTAGCACCACAAAAATCACGAACCATCGAGATCGGTACCGGGAACGGAAACCATTTAATTTACTAATAAACTTTAAAACGAATTTCGAAAAAATTGAAATGTTTTACTTATAATTTTTTTAATTGAATTTAGATACTCATTCCACTTCACAAGCAACAGGAAAATTATATAATTGTAATAGAGGTATTGTGAAGAAAAAATAAACTTGATTATAAAAGTAATAGCTAATATGCAATTATATTATTAGAAAGTAAATAATCTATTCATGTTACTTAATTTAAAACATCTTAAATTTAATCTTCATGTAATTCAAAATTTCTGTCGAAATTATTACGCTAAAAATTAATTAAATAGTTCAAAAACATAACCAGCCTCAAGCGAATATTTTTAGTACAAAATCAAATTATTTTTAATTATATATATATATATATTCAAATATGAATATAAATTTCTGAATATCTTTACATCTTTTGAAATAATTCCAGAAACTTTAAGTTTTAACAGAATTATGTATTAAATATGCAATCATTTCAAAACAAAAAACCATCAAACCATTATTTTCATTGAAAATTTAAATAACTTAAAGCTTAAAAAAATTATTTTCATTCAAACATTTAAATAATATCCACTTTTAATATTTTTTTATTCGAAATTGCCTTTGTTCAAATTTTAATTAATTCTAAGCTTTTAAATAATTCTACAAAATAAAAATTTCAGCAGAATAATTAATTATTAAGTCAAGAACGTAAAAATCATTATATAATTATTTTCATTAAAATGTATGTACATATAATTTAAATAATTAAATTTAGATACTCATTTTACAACATGGCAAACATTAGAAAAAATGATTGTAACGAAGATATTTTTAACAAAAAACAAATTTTATTATGGTAATAATAGCAATGTTTAATTACACAAACTTAATGCAAATAAGCAACTTATTTGACTTAATTGGAAAGAATTTATATTCAGTTTCTTGAAAAAAACCAATAAGTTAATAGTTAGTTAATCATTTTATAATATAAAAAGCAGAAATAAATTATTTTCATTAAAACATAAAAATAATCTTTACCCAACATTTTGCTGAAAATTTGAAGTATTAATAATGTTTTAAAATAATTCCATAAAAACTTCAAACATATTGACATATAATTTTGATGATAGAATTCAGATAATTTTTTTAAAACATCGAAAACATTTGTTAAATTATGAAGTTGGAATAGGGACATTTTAATCATAGATAAACTTTTATCACACAAATAATACCCTACATTAAATAACATAATCTCAAAGTAAATAATACATTCATTTTCTTTGTTAAACAATATTAAACTTTAATCTTTATGTAATTTAATATTGTGAAAAAATTAATCAGTTAATAATAATTAAGCAATCATTAACATTAAATGCGTTAAATAAATGATTCACAGGACACCTGTCAAAGCAACTATTCGCTTTGCGATACTAGACGAAATAATTGTTAATAAGAAAATTAATTGCAATATTATTTACCTAATTTTCAACTTTCTTTCATTTAACAGTGCGTACTAGTCACTTAGAATAAAATTATAACTTCACAATGCAACCTCCAAATATCAGGTTAGTCATCGCCGTGGACATTTAAACTAAATACGGGATGTGTAGAAAGTCTGATGACCGTCGGCATAAAAAGTAATTTTGTCTGTATAAGTGCATTTGAAAAATAGTTTCCCTTTTTTAGGGATTATTTAACGCAATAATAAAATGATAATAAATATTATTCATTATTCATTCAATAGTTTAAGACTGTAAGTACTCACTAAACCCTAAAATGGTAAGTTTAAATCTGGTATAAACTTGTATGTTCAGAAATAGAAAGGATTATTTTGAACTTTTTATTTAAATTCAAATATTGTATCTCACTTTAGCAAGTTTATTGTGTGACGTTTAAATTCATGTTTTCCCTTTAATAGTTAGAGGAATCTTTTGAAAAACTGTTTTGAAATATTACATAAATAAAATTTATTTCATTTCAATAGCGGTTTTCATGAAAATAACATTTTATTTACTGAGAAACTTTTAAAAAGTGGTCTAGTTCCAAGCCTTACAATACAAAAAAGCAGAGAGTGATAGGACAAATAACGCCACGCTAGAAATATTAGGAACTAATCAACTTAGGACAGTAAGGGATCACCATTTTGATTTCAGATTCATTGCGCTGGAATCTTTTTACGTGAAAACGTTTCATGTCAAAGTTTCATATGTTTCATATGTTTCATGTAACATAGGGATGAGAAGAAAAATTATTTTGTGCGTGCGCAGATTGATTTAGCCTCTAAGGTCAGGTTAGGATTTTATCTTATCAGTTTGAATTTTCCCGCCGCTATATTTGAAACATTACAATGTTTCACGAAACCCTGAATCTTTAGAAGTATCTCGAAATAGACTCAAATTAATTTGCATCTTGTAAAATATTTCAAATATTCTTAAATTCCTTTACATCTCTTGACAATCCTTAAAATCTTTGAATTTTTTCAAATAACTTTTTAATTAATTTCTTAACATTCTTTAAAGTCACTAAAACTTATGGAAATATTTTTTAATCCTTTAAAACTAAACTTTAAAATCCCGTCAAGTCCGTAGTGATTCCTTGAAATCAGGGATTTAGAGCGACATGCGTGAAGAGCGTAAAATCCGCTCCTCGCCATCTCTTCTCCTGTTTATATTTCCTCAGCGTTACGAGCGATTGCCAGATGCGAGTTTCTTCGTAAACACACGAACGCGGCGAATCTCGCCGATCCAGACTGCAGACAAAAATCATTTCGCATGCATCACTAGCGAGCGCCTACTCGTATCATAGATACGTTATTCGGTATCTATGGCTACGGCTAGAGAAATTCCTGCCAGCCACACATGTTTTGCGCTTATACTATTTCGGCTGGAAAGCGAGAATGGTGGTAGAAACGTGCTTAACACTCTCTCAGACCCAAGCAGCACCGCAGATACGAAATATCTGAGAGGGTGCTTGGGGCGACTAACTTTTCAATATAAATTTGTGGTAGTGACTAGCGTTTTAATTATTTTATTTCAGTATTTTTACAGTTTTTCACAATAAATGTAATTCAAAAGAGAATTGTACAAAGTTTTTCTTTTTTGTACAAATGTGCATTATTGAATATTTTAGTATCACCGTTTTTTACCTTGTGCATGTGATGTATAGAAATATTGGATGATACTTTTTGCAGTATAACAATTTGTTAACATTATGCACAAGGTAGAAATATACGTTACAGAAATGAAATATAATTAAAAAATCTGAATCCTATTCCGTATCAATAAATTCAAATATGTTCTATTATAAAACCAAATATTATATGTGTTAAATACAATATTCGAAATTGAATTTGAGCCTACTACGTTGATATGTTTAAGTTTAAAAATTTACTTTAAGTCTCTAGGTTTTAACACCTTAAGCCGGGGTTTAGGTTGGCGTTTACAGTTTTCACCGTCCAACTGCCTGCAAATCATCAAGATAGATAATATTTTGAGGCAGGATATTTTTTTATACATCAGGCAAGTGTATTTTACAGTAGGAATGCTGTAAAAAAAGAGAAAGTTTTACAATTGAGTGATGATGAGAAGAATTTTGATAGTTTGCAGACGTCAGTTTGCAAGAAGTTTTTGTTGAGATTAGTTCATTCGAAAAATTCAGTTGTAAATACTTTGAATATGCAAAAGCAAAGTTTAAGAATAGTGAACTACATGATTTATATTTAGAAAAGCATAATTGGGAGGCAAGATGGAACGTAATTAAAACTTTTTTATTTCAAATACACCAGTGATAAATAGGTATTTTAAATGACTGAGCTTGAAAGTATTATGTGAAATCTCATTCTTAATGGCTGATTTATTTGGATTATTTGTTAAACTTTCAAAAGTATCAGTCAACCACAACTGTGATATTAAAATATTGAAAAATGTAAAATAAATAAATACTTTGCACAAATCTCCTTTGATTTACATTATTTGAAAACAAATTTAAACATCCTGAAATAAAATAATTAAAATTGTAGTCACCATTAAAAATTTATATAGGAAAGTCAGTCGCCCCAAGCACCCTAACAGATACTTCGTATCTGCGGTCCTGCTTGGGTAGGAGAGGAGGGCATCTAGGCACGCGTCTACCACCACTCTCGCTCTCCAGCCGAAATAGTGGTAAGCGCAAAACATGTGTACCAGGTGTATACATATGAAACCGGTATTTTTTCAAGAAAAAAACACATTTATTTCAAGAGAATGATAACAAATATTTTATTCAAAGTATGCGCC
>NC_046661.1:96673005-96679592 GCF_010883055.1 Belonocnema kinseyi
ATATTGTTGACAGATGACAATACGCCAATTAGCACAAATGGTAAGTTCCGACAGTGCCTGCAAGTGTGCCTACTGGCCGCTAGATGGCAATACCGGTTTCATATGTATACACCTGGTACCTGGCGGGAATTTCTCCAGCTTGGGCATGTCTGATCTAAACCGTTCCCCAGATCCATGGGCTCAATTATAACGAGGAAGAGAAAAGCTTCTTTGTTCGGGGCGCTCTTATAACAGAATCAGGGGCGGACCCAGACAAATATTTCGAGGGGTTGGAGACGGGTTTCTAAAAACCTCCCCTGGATCCGCCACTAAGCAGAATATACATTTCATCAGATGGCACTGCGTGACACGCTATATAGTTAAATACGTCAAATTATTTATGCGCTTTACTTGAACTTTACTTTTAATATTTCTTTAATTAATTCTTTAATTTAATATTACTTTTGTCAAAAATTCATCTGTAGTTGAAAACTCTTTTTTTTCTTCTTAAATTATATTTTTAAGTCATTTATAAATTTAGCAAGTTCAAATTTTATCTCTTCGGTTCGAAATGTTATTACTTCTCATTTATGACTGGACAGAAATATATTTTTTCATGAATAATTCTATGCTAAATGAGCATGAAAAAGATTCACAATTACAAAACCACACTTCAAAACTACCTCCCTTTCCGGCTGATTGGAGATGAGAAATAGTAATGGGAGAAAAGATAGATAAAAAATTCAACCAAATTCTTTCAAATTCATAGTTTTTTCTTCAAAATTAAACTATTTAGTAAAAAATAAATTTCTTACTGGAAACTTAATTATGCCAGTTCAAAATACACCTATTTTATCAAAAAAATTAACTATTCTCTTGAAAATATTTGGTTTGAAATTCAATTATTTGGCTTAATATTCGACTTTTTATTTCATATTTGAACTATTTGGCTAAAAATTAATCTATTGTGATAAAATTAATTTGTTTGATAACAATTTTTTAAAGTAAACATTTTATTAGTTCAGCTGATCATTCTTCTTTTTTGTCCAAAAACTTAGTATTTCTTGGAAAATTAACCTTCTTGTAAAAAATGTATTAGTACTTTTTAGGAAATTGTTTCTTAATACACAATTCACGTGTGGAGTTAAAAGATTAACTACTTCATAAAAATACTGGTTTTTGGGTTAAAAATTAATTGCTTCAACCATAAGTTTTACCAAATTTTCTTTTTTTTCAAGAAACTGTTTTTTGGGCTTTAATATTTTTTTAAATAAATCATTCATGATCAATAGTTTGCAGAGAAAGAGATAAAGAGAGAGAGATTTGTCCTTCATGAATAAATTTCTCCAATTTTAACACAATTTCGGTCAATTGAAAACTTTACATTTTTCCTATTAGGTGCTGCAATGATTACATTTGCTACAAGATATTACTTTTTTACTCAGTGAAAGCAGTCGAATAATTTCTTTCAAGAATTGCAAAATGCCAATGGAGCATTTAGCAACGGTGTAATGTACAACATTTGTGATTCGTTATTATATTCGACATTGGATGAAATTCGCTAAAGTCATTGTTCGCATAAAACTAATACCTTCTCATTATGGATGAGAATGCAATTCATTTTTTTTTGTGATCAACATTTGAATTTTCGATTTTTTTAAGCAAAATTCAAAGAGCTAACAGAAGAATAATGTAGGGCCTTGGAAAAATAACGTTTTTCTCTTTTTCACGTTTTTCCATATCACGCTTATTTTTACTGCATATTTTTGTGTGCTATAAATAACTGGCGATAGAATTTGGAATTTTTTTAAAAAGTGGTCTCAAAAATTTTAGAAAAGCTTTAACTTATTGAATTGTTATCAGAAATGGCTGGTTAGCGAACGTGGACATTTGATTAAATTCGCGAAAGTCATTTTTCGCATTAAACTAATTCCTTCTCAGTATGAACGAGAATGTAAAAAGATGATTTTTGACGTTTTCATATTTTTAAATATCGACAATCTATCTTGTAATTTTGAACATTTTAGGTGTGGGTATGGCAAGGGCGGTTTTTTAGGAGTCCTGCCAAACATTCTCACTGACTGCATCATTCGTAGGCTAAAAGAAGCAGAATTTTTATGTTTGTATATTTGCAAATATCGACAATCAAATTGGTCATTGTTGACTTTCCAGGCGCGGGCGTGGGCACGTTTTTATTTTGTTAAATATCAACAATCAAACTTTAACAAGGTAGGTTTGAATAAAGGGTGATATGTAAGGGCAGGTAACTGATTTGTTTCTAGAAAATAAATCTTCTTCATTGAAGAATCATCACACCTGCAATAATCAAATGGATGCAAACTCCTGTTAAAAAAATTGAAAGACAAGAATCCAAGGACCAAATTTGGACAGCAACGAACAAACAAAGATAAAAAATCCTATTATAATCTGAAAAAACACATAAAAACAAAAAAAAATTCAGATAAAAATAAAAAAGAGGAAAGCAAAATGAGAAGGCAGACAACCACATTCCCTTCCTTCTCTTTTTCATTCTTTCGTCTTTTTTATTTTTATGATCATCAAATAGCAATAAATTAACATTCAAGGGAAGAAAAAGATAAAGAAGGCGATCTGGTTGGCTGCCTTCTCATTTTTCTTCTCTCTTTTTTATTTTTGTCTGAAATTTTTTTTTGTTTTTTGGTTTTTTCAGATTATAATAGGATTTTTTGTTTTTGTTTGTTCGTTGCTGTCGAAATTTGGTCCTTGGATTCTTGTTAAATAGGATTTTTAATTTGGATTTTAATCTAATTTAAATTTCTTAAATTTCGATTCACTTGTGTGTTTACAATTCATATTTTTGGTTTAAAATTAAACCAATTTGGTAGAAAGTTGAAATGCTTGTCCAGAAGTGAAGGATATATTATTTTAAAATGAAAGGATTTAATAGAAAATTATTAAATTTTGTACAATGATGGACATTCTTCATTATTTCATGTCAGTACAAAGATACTGGTAACTTGGAATAAAATGTTTAAAAAATTTCTTCTTCCAAAAATCTTTTTCCGACGGAAGATTCGGATTTATGTATGGGCAAAGAGTGGGGAAAAAGGTAATTGAATCATGAAAAAACTTAGTTTCGGGGGCCCAAACTCCGCCCCTGGCTAAGCCACTGTTCTCGGCAAGGCTCGCGAAGCTCGCGGCGAGCTTCTTCATGCAGAGGATTCGAGTAGCGTCCAGTCTCGCTGCGAGTTCTCTCGGCAATCAAGAAGCGCGCCTTTGAGTTTCACGTTGCGCATTGCAAGGCTTCGAGGTTCACCCTGTTATCCTTTCCTTCGCGTAAGCAGAGTCGAGTACCACAGCTGGCCACAAGTTGCTTAACCATACCGGTAGGAGACTCCCCGAGATCACTTCTCTTCTCCCCACAACGATACTTGTGACACCAAGTCATTCTACTCGAGGACTGCGGAGAGAAGAGGTTCACCTGCCTTCCGAGACTCTTTGGCTCGAGAAGAGGAAAGGGCGAACGACGCTTCGCTCCTAGTCCCTGCTTAAAATCACTTGAACTCTTAGAAATCCTGTAAGATGTCTTGATGATCCTTACACTCTTCCGATTTTTTTTTAATCTCTTCAACTTCTTTACAATCATTTAAAATCTTTCGAAGTTTCTCGAAATTGACTTAAATTAATTCAAATCTCTTAAAATCCTTTACATTTTCTTAAATGCCTTTAAGTCTCTTAAAAGTCCTTAAAATCTTAGAACTTTTTCAAGTTAATTAAAATCTTTTTCATAACTTTTCAAAAACTCCCTTGAAATTCTTTAAGACCTCTAAAACTGTCTTAAGATCTTACAAAATAACTTGTAAATGCTTTTGCCTTTTGGAGTTATTTTTGAACTAGTTTTAAAACCTTTAAAAAGAAGCTTTAAGATTCCGCCAAGTCCCTAGTAATTCCTGAAAATCACTTGATTTCTTAGAAATCCTTAAAGTCCTTCAAATTTTTTTGGATTCCCTTCAACTTCTTTTTAAATTATTTTAAACATTTAAAAAATGATCATTAAATTTAAAAAATTGAAGTCTCTTAAAATTTATTAAAATCTTTTTAAATAAGTTTTTAAATAGCTTCAAAATTATTCATTTGAAAGAAAATCTTAAAATCCCGTCAAGTCCCTATAGTAATTCCTTAAAATCACTTGAATTTCAGAAATTCTTTAAGTTTTTGTTTGAAAATCCTTTAGATCTTCCGATTTTTTTTTTGAAATTCCTTCGACTTCTTTGAAATCATTTAAAATTTCCTAAATTGAGTACAGTTAATTAAAATCCTTTTAACTTTCTTAAATTCCTTTAAATATTAAAAAAATTACATCAATTAAAAACTCTTCAAATTCATTAAAATCTTTTTAAATAACTTTTCAGTAACTCGCTTGACACTCTTTAAAATCACCTAAAGTGCCTTAAAATTTGATCAAATCTCTTGCAAATCCTACAACTTTTTTAGATTCTTTAAAAAATCTTTAAAATTCCTTGAAAATCGTTCAATTTTTCTGCATTCTTTTAAAATCCTTTAAAATTTTTTGAACTCGTTAAAAATCTCTTGAGAAATCCCAAAATCACTTAAAGTCTTTTAAAATCTTTTAAATTCTCTTTGATATTACTTGATTTAATATGAAACTACTTAAAATGATTAATTATCGAAAAGTACTATGACATAAGTCGCCGGCAATTGAGGTTATAACCTTAATTAATGCAAATTATAATTTTTCGTGGTGGATTGCCTAATCGCACATTTTCCAAATTGGCAACAATAATTAAATAAATGGCTTTTATTTCTTAAAAGCAAAGCTATATCACGATTTTTTACTTAATTTCGCCGAAACTAATTAGTTTTAGTCAAACTCCTATCTAAACAATGCTTTGCAGTCCACCAAATGGTACAGCCTAACAGATTTTGATGTTACCGATCGAGCGTAACGTAATATTAGGATACTCAATAGAAGTATAAAGAATATAGTCGATTCCTACTATACAACATAAATACCAAGATGGAGGTTACCACTTTTCATCTGAAGGATAATGAGAAATTTACCTTAACTTTATGCTGAACTCTAAAAAAGTTTTATTTGTTTCTGTTTTTCTTTTGGAAAGAATACTTTTGAATTTAGAATTGTTGGTTTTTGTAGAAGCAAATTGGGTATACAATAAAGATTATTATAAATAATGATAAAATAATATAATAACAGAATAATGGGAATATTTTCCAAATTTCAACTCAATTACTATCGGCAATGAACTAATGATTTAAAGTAGCGCCCGTTCTCACAGGCAGGTTAAATAGAAGCAAATATATTCAATGAATAAGTGTATAATGACATAGTAGCGGAATTTTAAACATTGTCCCGATTGACTAATCAAGCGATGCCGCGTTCTGCGGTGATTAGCATTCATAGACTGAATCGAGAATTTAGTATTCAAAATCACCTACAGCCTACAAATCTTAACCAATTTTCAAATTTTTATCAGAAGTATATTGTTATCTATGTTTTAAATAAATAAACAAAGAGAGAAAATGAAACAATTTTATTTCTTATTATTTTTTATCTTTAAATAAATAACTTAATTAATACCATTCCTAACCGAATAAAATCTAATTGTCATAAGCAAACTATGTAAAAAAATACTAATATCGCGGAAATTTTGGTTGCAACGTATATTTTTAAGTTAAAATTGTTTGGTTTAATCAACATGATTATATTTAATCATGAAAATTAAAAAATTTACGACATTTAAATAAGACTAAAATACAACTTAAAAATCCCATTTAACGTCCAATAATCAAATTGATGCAAAATCCTGTTAAACAAAACCAGAATTTAACGACCAAATTTGGACCACAACGAATAAACGAAAACCAAAAATCCTATTGAAATCTGAAAAAAAAACAAAATAAAATTTTCGGAAAAAAATAAAAAGAGGAAAGAAAAATGAGAAGGCAGCCAACCACATCCCCTTCCTTCTCTTTTTCTTTCTTCGTCTTTCTTATTTTTATTACCATCAAATTACAATAAAATAAAAATAAAAAACATATATAAATGAATTTGCATTACCAACGTTTCGGTACTCGTAGAGTACCCTTATCGAGGCAAGAAAAATTTAAGTGGTAGAAATTGACAGCACCCACGAGCAGGTGCTCTCTCTTTGATACCTGAGAATCGAATGAGGGTCAGTAGGCCAATCTGTTGTGAACACAATATAAATATCTGTCACAATTACATCAGAAATAGAGAAAGTAAATGAAAAATCAATTTCTACCACTTGAATTATTCTTGCTTTGATAAGGGTACTGTACGACAGTGATCCCAAATCTGAAACGAGATGTGATCTAATACTATGACAGGGCTATGTCCGTGTGAATATAGTAGGAGACGCTGTAAATGACTGAGTTGCGCGCGCAACCCTTTTCTCCTCTTCTGAATTTGAAAACTCGAAGGTGCACGATTGCCGGTCGGAGCACTTCGGCGATTCTACGAGGGAAGTTCAATAAGTCCTTAGAATGACCAACATATGGCGCGCGAATCGCTCCAAATCATCTGTTTTCAGTCAGCACCACTCCCGACTAGATATATGGTGCAGTCA
>NC_046661.1:96679692-96684123 GCF_010883055.1 Belonocnema kinseyi
TAGAGCTCCAAGGAGATTATGTTGAAAAATAAAAAAAAATTTACCCAACAAAAATTGTTTTTATACTTCATTCTAAGGACTTATTGAACTACCCTCGTATTTATATAACTATCTGCTAACTGCTTTGAAATAAATTCAGGAGATTGGGACTTTAATACTTCCAGATTTCGATGCTGACGATTCTCATGATTTGAATAGATCGCGCGCCTCTTGATATGCGTATATTTTAAGATTATGTTATTTCATGTATAAAATATAAATTACATAAATATTAATACTATTATATACATAAATATAAACGTGTATTAATAATGATAATATTATAATTATGTTATATTATAATAGTCTTATTTATATCTTGATCCGCATTTGAAAGAAATTAAGGAAATTGACGATTTTTGAATTCATCTCGTTTGGATAAAAACTCAATTATTTGATTGAAAAATTAATTATTTTTTTGAAAATGTAACTATTTTGTGAAAAAAGTCCTCTTTTCTATCAAAAGTTCAATTACTTTTTTAAAAATTTTATTTTTTTTTTCATTTGAAGGTTCATCTCTTTCGTTGAGAATACATTTTTGAAACTGACAATTAACCAATACCATTTTTCGTTAAGAAATCATGTGGGTGGAAATACTCTTTTTGTTTTTAAAATTAAATAAATTCGTTGAAAGTTCATGTGTTTTGTTGGAAATTGACCTTGTTTAGTAGAAATTTAATCGTTTTGGTTGAAAATGTATCATTTTTGGTCAAAAATGTAATTGTTTGGTTAAAATATCAACTGTACATCTTCTTGGGTTTAAAAGTCGATTATTTCACTAAGAGTTGAACTACTTTGTAAAAAAATACGTTTTTTAACAGGGTCTTTTAATTATAGTTGAAAATTTAACTATTTGGTTGAAACTTTAACTCTTTCATTGAAATTTCATATTTTTCGCTTAAAAAATTCAACTTTTTGTAGATAATTCGTCTTTTTTGCTTTAAAATTAAATAATTTCTTTAAAAATTCATGTATTTTGTTTGAGATTTGTCTTTTTTTGTAGATCATCAATTTTCTTGGTCGAAAATTCATCTGATTGGTTGAAAATTTAATAACTTTGTTTAAAATTAATTTTTTCTGTTAAAAATTATTTATCTTTATCTGAAAAAGTAACTATTATATGATTGATTAAAAATTAATCGTACATATTGTTTAAGTTGAACAATCGTTTTTTTATAGAACATTAATCTTCTTGGTCAAAAATTCACCTTTTCCCTTGAAAATTCAACAATTTTGTTGAATTTGTTTTTTTTTCTTGTTCAATTCGATTTTTTAGCACAGTTTTTATCTGGAAATTATACTATTCCATTTTTGCTTGAAACTTTATCCTGTACATTGTATTAGTTAAAACACCAATTATTTGATAGAAAATTAATTTCTTTGGTTGAAAGGTAAACTTTTGGGTTGAAAATTGATTTATTGTGTTAATTAGATTTGTTTGAAGATTCATAATTTTAGTTAAAGACTGAAAACTCAACTGTTTTCTGAAAAAATTTTCTGTTTGGATGAGTTCAACAGTTTTTAATAAAAAATGTAAGCCTTTTTTTGTTGAAGATTCATAATTTTAAATGAAAATTCATCTCCTTCGTTAAAAATTTACAGATTTGGTTGAAACTTCGTTTTTTTTTGTTTTTTTTTAGTTGAAAATGAAACTGTTTTGTTACACCGATCGATTTTCAAAATTGTCAATTCGTAAATAAGCTTTTAAGTTTGGATTTATAAATAAAATTGTAAAAATTAATAATATAAAGCGACTTAAAATAAGCGAATTCACTTTATAATTTAAAAAGTTTCCAATTAAAAAAGAATTGTAATTAATCTATTTTTATTGATCAAAATGATTCAGTCTTTAACATTAAAAAATTTATTTATTCATTCTTCAATTCAAAGCATTGAAAGTAAGTTTATGTTTTTTTAACCAGAAGTTCTTGAACTATTCCGTTTAAAAATAAGTTTGCACTGTTTTGTAAAAAAATCATCTTTTTGGCTTTGAAATTCAACAATTTAAAAAAATCCTTATTGACTGAAAAGTCAACTCTTGTGTAAAATTAATATCTTTTTGGATGAGTTCAACAGTTTTTAATTAAAAATTCAAACTTTTTTTGTTGAAGATTTATCATATTAGTTGAAAATGTAATTATTTTGTTGGAAATTTGTTATTCTCTTTTTTTTTTAGTTGAAAATTCAATTATTTTGATAGTCAGTTAATTTCTAACATTTTCAATTGGCAAACCAAAATTTTTATCTCTAAATAACAATGCAAAAATATTAATCTGGAACAACTTAAAATAAATACAATGTAACTTTTATTTTAAAAAGTTGTTAGTTAAAAAATTAATTTAATCGTTCAATTTTTAATGTTACGAACTGAAATTTTTTTGAATTATTATCATTTTGAACATTAAAAATAACAGCGTAATTTGTATTTTTAACCAGAAATCTCTAAAAGGTTAAAGTCATAAAAATTTAAAAATGGTAATTTCGTATTTTAAAATAATTTAATTTAAAAAATTGTAAAATTAAAAGGTGTTCAAAGTTTGTGTTTAATACGTATGAATTATTGTGAGTTTAAATGAAATATTTCTGAATCAAAAATTTGTCAAGCATCAGTTTTAAAAGTTTAAAATTCAAAACATTTCTACCTCAAAAAAATCATTTTCAGATTTAAAATTTTGAATTTTCTAATTTCATCCTGAAATTTGAATTGGAACAGGAAATTTGTCAAAGCAATTATATGTATTTCTGAATTGGATCAGAGATTTTTTGAAAAAAAATATATAACTCAGATCTGGGACAAGCCATTATAAACAACTATTAAAAACTATACAAATTTGAACAGAGTGGTTCGAAATAGAAAGTCTTGAATTGTTAAAATTGTAATGTGCTAAATTTTAAGTTTGAACGCTACAATTTTAATCTAGAATAATATTCAAAATTAATTTATAACTTGAAATTATTTGAAATCATTTGAAACACGATGTAGATTTTTGCAGATTTAAAAGAAAGGTTTTAAGAATTGTAAAATATTTAAAAAGAATAACAAACATTGTTGTGATTACTAAGCAAATTGAAAAAGATTTTTTAGTGTGAAAAATTAATTTTAAGTGAGTATTTGAAAAGATTTTAAAAATTAAAAAAAGGAATCAGGACGATTTTAAGGCAATTTTTTTAATTTTAGGAAAAAATGTAATTAACACAATAAATGAATTTTCAACCCAAAAGTTTACTTTTCAACAAAATAAATTAATTTTCTATCAAATAATTGGTGTTTTAACTAATACAATGTACAGGATAAAGTTTCAACCAAAAATGGAATAGTACAATTTCCAGATAAAAACTGTGCTACAAAATTGAAATGAACAAGGAAAAAAAAACGAATTTTCAACAAAATTGTTAAATTTTCAAGGGAAAAGGTGAATTTTTGACCAAGAAGATTAATGTTCTATAAAAACAACGATTTTTAAACTTAAACAATATATAAGATTAATTTTTAATTAATCATATAATAGTTACTTTTTCAGATAAAGATAAATAATTTTTATCAGAAAAAATTAATTTTAAACAAAGTTGTTAAATTTTCAACCAATCAGATGAATATTCGACCAAGAAAATTTATGATCTACAAAAAAAGGCAAATATTAAACAAAATACATGAATTATTAAAGAAATTATTTAATTTTAAAGTAAAAAAGACGAATTATCTACAAAAAGTTGAATTTTTTAAGCGAAAAATATGAGTGTTCAATGAAAGAGTTAAACTTTCAACGAAATAGTTAAATTTTTAACCATAATTAAAAGACCTTGTTAAAAAAACGTATTTTTTTACAAAGTAGTTCAACTCTCAGTGAAATAATCAACTTTTAAACCCAAGAAGATGTACAGTTGATATTTTAACCAAACAATTGCATTTTTGACCAAAAATGATACATTTTCAACCAAAAAGATTAAATTTCTACTGAACAAGGCCAATTTCCAACGAAATACATGAACTTTCAACGAAATTTCTTAATTTTAAAAACAAAAAGAGTATTTCTACCCAAAAATTATGATTTTAATTTTTAACAATATAGTTGCATTTACAACAGAACGACTTTACAACCAAAAAATATTTATAGTCGATAATTCAACCAAAAAATGTAAAAATGTAAAAAAATATATAAAAAAATATAAATTTTTAAAAAGTAGTTGAACTTTTGATAGAAAAGAGGACTTTTTTTACAGAATAGATACATTTTCAACAAAATAATTAATTTTTCTATCAAATAATTGAGTTTTTATCCAAACGAGATGGATTCCAAAATCGTCAATTTCCTTAATTTCTTTCAAATGCGGATCAAGATATAAATAAGACTATTATAGTATAACATAATTATAACATTATCATTATTAATA